>NC_092269.1:1167340-1247340 GCF_036320965.1 Panulirus ornatus
CCCTAAATTCCTTTACAGCCATATCAGCACTTCCGTACAACCCATAACACCCCCTTTACAACCCTCATCATATCCTCGTTTATAGCACATACAACCCATCCTACCACACGCACGGCCCCCATCCTGCCGTGCACTGCAGGAACTCGTCGTTCAGACTTCTATTTTTTCCTCTTCCTGAGGTGAGAAAAAAAAAAAAAAAAAACATTCCACAGGGGACTCCCCCGTTCTGGACAAAGGTCAAAGGGTAGATCCTAACACGGTCTCGTAACATGAGTGTTCGAGAGCCCCATCCCCCTGGGGGAAGAGGAGTGTTGGAGAGCACCCACGGGGGAAGGGAAGAGGAGTTCTGGAGAGCCCCCTGGAGGATAGGATCGTTAGAGAACCCCCAAGGGAGAGGATGAATGGAGAACCCGTAAGGGTAGAGGACTGATGGAGAATCCCAAGGGCGATGAAGGGTATCAGAGACCCCCAGTCTGGAGGTAGATGAATACAGGAGAATTCTCAGGGCTCCAGGGAGTGGTGACTGTTGGAGATACCCTGGGGGAACTAACCGTTAGAGGACCCCACGAAGAGGATTGCTGGAGAGACCAGGGATAACACGAATGATGGGGAGTTGCAGAGGAAGACCACTGTTGGAGAAGCCAGGAACCCAAGAACGTCGTACCAGACGCAGGAAAGAGTAGCCATTGTGAGAAGCGTCCTTGTTATACATGCCATGCATCGCTGTCAGCCTTACGGCACTGCTGTGTCTGAACTTAAGCTATCGTCACTGCCAATGCCACTCTGTCATACTCACTGCCATGATCATGTGTTGTGTACCTGACAGTGACCATGTCGCTGATGGAACCATTTGAACTATAGAGAGTCACGGGGTGGGAGAGGTGGGGGCCGAGGGCCTGGATGCACTGAGGAGCTCATGGAAGGAGATGGTAGCGTCTCCTGGGGCAACAATGGGTGTGTCTGAAGATATGGTGAGCCCGACAGTGCAAGACGGGTGTCACAGTCTTGTGCCCTGAGAGCAAGAGAGAGGAGGAGGAGGGTGGATATAATGGACATCAAAAGCCTGAGAAGATTATGTTGTGTGAGGAGACTGGATCGTGTGAGGTATGAGTGTCAGACAGAAGTGTGGTAGGAAACGCAGTTTCATAGACTGAGAAGGCCGATCACGATGAACTGAAATGGTTCGGGTAAATGAGAGAAGAAAGATGTGGGTATGAGGCGGAGGGAACTTGGATGGGGAAGACACTGAGAAGAAAAAAATGGAAAGATGGGAGTGAAGGAGGCCTTACGTTATCAAGCCAGAACATTCAAGAGGGAGAGAAGCCGACATCGGCTGGAATGAACTCGATCAATGTGGTATAGCAGGGAGCGACGTGGTTAAAGAGAAAAAAGGCATATGGTGGAGGTAAACCCTGGTGTTATCTGTCATCCCAGCCTATGGATAATGGCATTTGGTTTCGCTGCATTATAGATTAAATCTAGGGAGTGGATGTGACCAAATGAGGTGGAGTAAATGATGATGACAGATCATATATGTACATATAATGTGGTCTACCTGGAGGCAGGCTATTAGTGACCTTACATAGTACGTGAAGGTGACCTTAAGATTAGTGCGGGGTGTCCAGCAAGTGTTCAGCTGGGGAGGGGGGGGGGGGGTGGAAAAACTGGGCTGACGGGTCTGCATTCCTCCCTCCCAGGTGTGGTGTAGGTGTACGCAGACCCTGGGGGTCTCCTGCAGCTGCCATATATATACATACATATACTCACATACGCACACAGGAGAGGAAAGACAGGATACACACAGACAAGGTTACGGGACAGAATGACACGAATGTAAAGTTCTCGCCACGTAACACGTATATAATAATCACACACACACACACACACACACACACACACACACACACAGAGAGAGAGAGAGAGAGAGAGAGAGAGAGAGAGAGAGAGAGAGAGAGAGAGAGAGAGAGAGAGAGAGAGAGCAAAGATCAATGATATTACTAGAAACAGAAAAAATACATAACAATAACAACTGAGTGCGCGATCAAGGGAATAATAATAACAATGTTTCAGAACAAAATGAAAATGAATATCATACATAAGTATATCAGAAGTGTCATGATATTCACGTGAGAAGAATAAAGTGTAACAAGTTGGCAACCATGTGCAATGACGTGTCCATAAAGGAAGCGGAGGACATCACATTAAGACCTTTTGTTTATGCAAATAACAAGTTAAAGTTCATCTGGTGCCTTTTCATACATCCAAAGGGTAAGAATCTGCAAATACGTCAACTGATCCACACACAGCATCCGTCAGCACCACCACCTCCCACACACACACACTGATGCTGTCTCACCTCGGCAATTAAAGTGTTGGCAAAATACGACATCTGTTTCTATCCTTCCAGACCCAGACTGTGGAACTCTTTGCCTCCTTATGTTCCCCAGACTCCTACTGTCTCTCATCCTTCAACAGACGGCTCCATCATTACTTAAAGTACGAAGGATACTTTCTTACCTTCTCACCGGCTGCTCCAACCTTGGTAAGGGTACCAGTACACCGTGGTTGTGGTACCAGTACCCCGTGATCTGGGTACCAGTGCCTCGTGATCTGGGTACCAGTGCCCCGTGATCTGGGTACCAGTGCCTCGTGATCTGGGTACCAGTACCCCGTGGTCGTGGTACCAGTACCCCGTGATCTGGGTACCAGTGCCTCATGATCTGGGTACCAGTACCCCGTGATCTGGGTACCAGTACCCCGTGATCTGGGTACCAGTACCCCGTGATCTGGGTACCAGTGCCTCGTGATCTGGGCACCAGTGCCCCGTGATCTGGGTACCAGTACACCGTGGTCGTGGTACCAGTGCCTCGTGATCTGGGTACCAGTACCCCGTGATCTGGGTACCAGTACCCCGTGATCTGGGTACCAGTACCCCGTGATCTGGGTACCAGTGCCCCGTGATCTGGGTACCAGTACCCCGTGATCTGGGTACCAGTACCCCGTGATCTGGGCTTTTTTATGCAAAGAAATAGATGTCGGGTGTGTCAACTATCAGCTGAGGTTTGTTAGGTAGGTTTTTGTGACCAGTTTCTCTCGAGGACGACACTGGCTTTCAACTATCTATTATCTTTTTTTATCAAAATGTTAATTATAATCATACATGACGTCAACACCATAGTGCCTCCCCAAGGGTCTTCAACCTGTCTTAAAAAGGTCCTTGAAATTCGAAGCCCCTTTCTCTTGGACACCAGACGAAACAAAAACCACACAGCCACAGTACACGACTTCATGAACATGGTAGAATTATACGACGGTAGAAATTCCGTCCCTGATCATCGAAGGAAGAGTTGAATACACTGGATCCAGATACCACCCGGGTTCTTACAGACAGGGATGTGGTTTCCTGTGACCCAGGCAAAACTTGTGTATATCATGAGAGGCCAAAGACTGTGCAATGGTAGACGTCAACACGAAATCTAAAAACCAAATACAGTGACATCTGACCTGTCCACCTCCGCACCTCAGCTGGACTGAAGGAACAGGAATTTATGAACAATATGTATTTATGAATTTTTTTTGTATCCATATGAATGGACGGAGAGTACATTCTAGTTGAAGAACTATTCGTTCGAAAGGAGTCCACCGTTTCCCTGCTCCTGCATGGAGCGCAGCCCCGGAGCTACAGGAGCCTGATAAAAGGGGTCTTGGGGTTGTATATCAACATTTCATACAGAGTTAGACAACAAACTATAACAAACTAACACAGGAATATAGGATGATAATGACTTCACTATTATCAGGTTTCATTAAGCAATTCATCGCGTCATTATTTACCATAAATGATTTAACCACGATGACCCAGCCTATCGTTTGTTTTTGTATCAGTATGGTCGTAATCACATAAGAAGGTAACAGTACTTCCTACCAGATGACTTACGATCTTGCACTTGGATCATTAAAGGTCAAAGCAACAAACATCGTCTCTGGCTATATTTGGTCAGCGGTGCCTATAATGTTGGGCAGCTGGTGGACATTCCTTTCTTATGATAGTAAGTATAGAGATCTGGGGACTATCTATGCGTTTTTTTTATCATTTTTGGCTTAAGAGGAGAGAGAGAGAGAGAGAGAGAGAGAGAGAGAGAGAGAGAGAGAGAGAGAGAGAGAGAGAGAGAGAGAGAGAGAGACTTTTAACAACAAACCTAGGCCATCATCAAGGCTCTAATCCATACCATCTTGGTAAGTCAGGTGACTTACATTACTCTTGTTGTATATCATGGTTACGACCTGTGACGGATGATCCGCGTTACGTCTCGCATAGGAGGACTACGTTACAAAGAGTTACGGCCGGCCTGTTACATCTGGTATTTGTTACATTAAGTTACGGACGCACCAAGGTAATCATAATTATTAGCCATGACAATTATAACAATCACTTTTATGACATAATTAATATTTGATTCCACGTTTGGTTATTCAGTCCTACCAACAACAGATACTAATATCTTCTATAATCATAATAACACATTTCCAAAGACAAACTCATTCGCTTGGGATATAATCAGCACTGTTATATCAACTTGCCTCCTTTCCATTTTTGCTGTAGTGCACCGGGAAAACATTTCAGATGTTTTTCTTTATAATATATATACATACATGACCAAGATACGTAGACCCTTACATGGTACATAAGTCCATCATATTTACTTTCTCTCTGAAAGAGCGAGCACTACAGTGGCGATCAAGTTCCTCTCCTTAGCCAAGGTTGTTGTCTTATCTCTCTCACTGACACACACGTGGGTTGCTGGAATTCAAACCACAAACACACACACACACACACACACACACACACACACACACACACACACACACACACACACCATCCCACACATGACACTTGACAACACGTAACTGACATGACCACTATACCCTTAACTCAAGATTTTCCTTGCGGTAAGCGCTACGTGCTAGCTCTTGCCAGTGTAGCAATAATGTCATAGGTACTCTCTCTCTCTCTCTCTCTCTCTCTCTCTCTCTCTCTCTCTCTCTCTCTCTCTCTCTCTCTCTCTCTCTCTCCCACTCCCCTTACTACCACAACACTAGTTAAGATCAGTCGGGGATACGGGTCGTGCCGCACGCCAGCCCTCGTCAGGGCCGCCTTGTTGCTGGCCCTATTTTCCTTTGGGGTGCCATGTTGTTGGTGGTAATAGTTAGCAGGGGTTAAGGGGAATCTGGCAAGTGATTCTGGCCTTTATTGCCCCCCCAACAGTTCCTTCTGGTCGTACGTGAACTGTCTAGTGAGCCAGGCTTCTGGTCTTGCTGTTGTCTGTGTATAGGGGAGGTCTGTCTGTCTGTCTGAGGGGAGGGAGGAAGTTTGTGTGTCTGGGGGGAGGTCTGTGGGTGAGGAGAAAGGGTCTGTGTGTGTAGGGGAGGGTTGCGTGTCTGCAGGAGGTCTGTGTGTGTGTGTGTGTGTGTGTGTGTGTGTGTGTGTGTGTTAAGGACGGGTCTGTGTGAGGGTGTACAGGCCTTTGTGTTTGTGCTGGAATGTGAAACTTTGTGAATTGTTTACACCTGATGAGGCGGATGTCCTTCGTGAAACATACTGTGTATTGTAAAGTTTCAAGAAAACGATGCGAACCCGTAAGGAGGTAGTGTTAGCCCTATATAATCAGCAGCAGTAACAAGGAGTAGTGATCTGTTTATGTAATCGTGATATTAAGCAGCACAATGATCAACAATGAACGAACAAGCCGAAGACCTAAAACATATAGTATCAATCACATCCTCTCTCTCTCTCTCTCTCTCTCTCTCTCTCTCTCTCTCTCTCTCTCTCTCTCTCTCTCTCTCTCTCGCTCTCTGAGTTAATAAAGTCTTGAGCTGTATCAACAGACCCCCTCAGGGTTAGACAGTTTGCTACGCGAGTACGATAGCACGACATCCTGACCTCAATTGGTACGATAACAACCCCTATAGCGTACGAGAACCTAACCCTTTCAAGTATGGTAACTGATATCCTTAAACGTTGAGTTAATCCCTTGAGAGGGAAAATCTGATGCCGTGAGTACAATGATGATCTCTGGCGTTAGATTATCTAAGTGGTTGAGTGAAGTGCCTCACATGATGGGTTTGAGGCCCAGGCTTGTTCTCCGTGAGGACACGCAACCCTTCCCTCACATATACGTACACATCAGAAATGTTATCTTAATTTTCGTGTATCTATAAATAAAATTAATTCATTCTTTTCCCGTACAGACACACATTTATCCTCATCTTCAACAGGCCACATTAGTCACTGTTCTCTTAATCATCACCAGCGGAGGGGCACCATGTCTTTCATCTTCAAGTAAGGATAGTCACTGTTTCCTTCACCAAGAAAGAAAGGTTTAAACTTTGGCGTTACCGGACTCCGCCTGCAAGAGGTTACTCTCAACGAGGCTGTATCCTTGCCAGCGGGCGGATAAGGACACAGTGTCCAGGAAGACATTTTTGTCCCAAAGAGACTCTTCGTCCCCTGCTCCTGCGTGTAGTGGCCCCGTAAGAGAAGAACGAAAGGATGTATAACTAAATCATTTCGTCGTACGAACTGTCACAGTGATATTCACATCAGAGATGGATAATCATTACCTTGTTCAGTCTTACGTGCGAACATCCAATCCCTCCATTCATTGCGCCAGGCCCTGCCTCCCTACCCCCACCTTCTCACCAGGGGGAAGTCAGTGGGGTCGGCCGGAAGGAGCCAAGGCAACCCCGATTTTTTGGGCTTCACATTTGGACGCCATTTTTGCTCGTCAGTGGTTCTGACTTTTTCCAATTTCAGTGTGGGAGTGTCATGGTGGCCGCAGTGGGTGTAATTAGAGTCCTGGGGATGTGTCCGTAGTGGGGGGTCCGGTAGAGCGAAGACCTTATGTTCTTGTGGTCTGAAACGTTTTGAAATACCTTCCTGCCTTTCGCAACCCGTCAGTCCCCCACACATACTCGCAAGAATCTTCGCGTTATTTACACCACAGAAAAGAGAACGTAAACAGCGATGTTAGAAGCGATATCTAAAGAAAAGCCTAAGAAATCTGAGGTTTTGAACGAAGTATTTCATGCTATTCGATCGCCTCCGGTCAAGGTGTAAACTAAGAGGCCGCCTCCATTACCTAAAGATAAAAAAAAAATCAGTTTAAAATTTTCCCGCGCTCACGAGGGCATCCATTCCTAACGTTCTCGGCAAAACGGAAGTCTTCAAAAAATCTAAAACCATATCTAGATATCACGTCTTCAGTAATCCAAACTCTGCCATAAGAACATTCTTAATGGATTTATATACTGAGAAGATATTTGATAAAGACAATACGTTGCAGGAGATCCTCTTCTCTGGCCTTCCCGCCAAAGCGGAAGTCTTTGGAACAAAGTCGCTCCTTGATGCGCAACCGGATGTTTGTCTAACGGACAGCCTGCTACGCAAGCCTATTATATATCGACCCTGAGCCACGATGTGCGAGGAGGAGGAGGTGGTGGGGATCTCGTCATTCTTATGATAGCAGAGAAAGATGGAACACTCTTAAAGGTCTGTAGTAAGATCTTGCTCTTTTCGGGGTCTAAACCAGGGGTTTGTTTACCTTATGTTCTATGGTTTAAGATGGTTATGACAACACACAAAATGCCTGCTTGCTCGCTTGCTCTCAACACTGTAAATAAATATTAATCTCTACTACTCTCGTCCACTGTGCTTGTACTGAGGCACAAGTGTACGTACAAAGAGAGACAGAGATCAAGGGCCGTGGGCGGACATGCAGTGTCAAAGGGCCAAGGAAAGTATGAGATACAGAGGACACAGGCAGCATTATGGTCCTGCTGTGTCGAAATCTAGTGTACAGAAAGTTAGGGCACAGAAAGTCAGGGCACAGAATGTTAAGGCACGAAAAGTCAGGGCACGAAAAGGAGTGAATGTAATGTAGTAATAAGAGACAAACACATTTTGAAAAGAAAAAAAATTGTGAATGTCTATGTAGTTTCATAAACTCATCATCGACAAATTATCAAGTGAAATAACAAATCAGAATGAAGAATCACTGAAGAACGGTAAGCTACAGATGAAGAACTGAATGCTGAATATCATTATTTGTACTGTTGAAAATTCCCTACTTTCTCCCTCCCAACACTACTTACTGGAATGTATATGTGAACTTGGAAAGCACTGAACCCATTACAAGATATAAAGGTAGATCCATGAAGGATCTAAAACCATTACAATGTATAAAGGTAGAC
Organism: Panulirus ornatus; assembly: GCF_036320965.1. Lineage (NCBI taxonomy): Eukaryota > Metazoa > Arthropoda > Malacostraca > Decapoda > Palinuridae > Panulirus > Panulirus ornatus. The sequence goes on from NC_092269.1 coordinate 1,175,591, forward strand.
CCATGAAGAATCTACACTCATTGATAGCTTATGACCTCAACGACGTCATATCCTGTATGATCTAAGAGTGTGCCGAAATCCTATATGTGTCACTTCAGATATCTTTTGAAAAACATATCGATAAGGAATCAGTACCAAGGTGAGCTTTGTACTCTTACAAACGATCGAAAGAGACCTTACAAGTTTGTTAAGTTATCTAACACACGAAAACGTACCTAGGTACACGAATACACGCACATGTCAGAAACAGACCGACCTCTCCTCTCACGAATTTGGCCCTAACTTTCACTCTCCTCTCTCTCTCTCTCTCTCTCTCTCTCTCTCTCTCTCTCTCTCTCTCTCTCTCTCTCTCTCTCTCTTATCTATCTATCTATCTATCTATCTCTCACTCCTAATCAGACTTCAGCTCTCTCAACCACAAACTCAACACACCCTAACTCTCTCAAGAGGCCTCTTCTACTATTCCACTCTCACTATAGTTTCCTCTTACCCTCTCTTACTTTATGCTACCTCTCACCACTCTCACTCCACGCCCCTCTCTTTCATTCTCTCTCCAGCCATCTCTACACAACTCTCTCGTCACGCTTCACTCTCCTCTCACTTTAACTTCTCGTCCCATCTTTCGCCCTTAATCTGGCTCCCTCTCACATGTTCTTTCTCCAGCTCCCTCCTCCCATCTTCTAGCAGTGGCTGACACCCCTCACCCAATCCTCCTTCTAACACAGTTTGTGATCCTGTCCCCCCCCCCCCCAATGCCTCTCCCACGCGGCCTTGCTCCTCTCCCACTCTCCCAAGCCTCTCCCACGTGTCCTTGCTCCTCTCCCTCTCCCAGATTAAGGGGCGTCTTCGTTTCTCTTGTCTGGAGAAACAGTAACACATCCAACATGAACCAAATCGCCGAGTTTAATCCTTCGGCTTATCTCTATTTAGGGTCTTGTGGATGATTGTGAAGAGGCGACGCAGAATGAGATGGAGAGAGAAAGAAAGAAGAAGAAGAAGAAGAAGAAGAAGAAGAAGAAGCTTCGGAGGAAGAAGCGAAGAAGAAAAAAAATATGCCGTTGATTAGGAAGAGGAGAAGGGAAGAAGAAGAGGGTGAGAGGGAGGGAGGAGGAGGATGACGGGGGAGTCACGGGAGAGTTGGCAACCTGAGCTGTGCCCGGAAGTCGAGCCTGGACCACCCGGGAATGAATGAGCTTCTAGGGCTTGACCCGGTCCTCTGACTCCCTCATCTTCGTCCTCTCCCTCAACCCTTCGTCCTCAACTTTCTTCCTCCATTTCTACCTCCTCATAACTCGTTCCTTCATTTATACGTGTAAATACAATTGGGACTCACTTCCCTCCCCATCTGACAGCGTAAGAACGCAAGGGGTGAGAGTACAAGGCGTAGAATCGCGTAGAGATGCTGAGGCTACGCCAGGGCACGGCGTATCGCTCTAGTATTACCAATTAGGTCATATTTGTAAATAAAGTCAGCAAGTGCATAGCGGACAGGGGCTCCGGTCACCTCATCAGCTAATGTCGCCTGGTACGGCTTCTGTTGCTGCCCCCGCCACGTAATACTGGGATAAACCTTCGTTCTGGCGAATCACTTGTATCTCGATCATTAGCAATACAGAGTGCTGATCCCACGTATGTATTTAGTAAATGAGTTTAGATTAGATGTAAACCTCAGTCTGACTGTATCATACACTACAATGTGTATCTATAAAAATCCTCTTTTCATTCCCAGTTGGTTCTCCAGCCTGTGTGTGCCAACATCTTTAACAAACAAACAAGTGCCTCAGTTGGACACATCTACACGCTACCTTGTCGTGTATGATGTATTCAAACCAAAGCCCGCCATCCACACCTAAACCTCACAGACTATCCCATGGTTTGCCTTGACCTTTCATACGTCCTGGGTCAGCACACTGACAGCGTGTCGCCCCTCTTCATCACTTCGATCCAATTCGTTCTACCCTACAGACACCCGACATCGTCATGGGTCTGCTTCTCCTCCTCCCACTACTCCTGTAATGCAGATCCTCTTCGTCGGTCATCTTCACTCATCCTCTCCATAAGTATGAACCATTCCAGCACACCCAGTCAGCCAGCCAGCTCCCTCAATCAGACTGTTGCTTACTTCTATATATACACCTCTCTGACAATGCCATCTCCTGCACGAACATCCCACCTCACAACATACAGTTCTCAAGCACTTCATCTCCAACATGTCCACATTCTTTGTTTCCTTTGCATTCAGGGTCCAAGACTCACGTCCATACAACATCTTTGGGACAACGATACCTTCACATGGTTCCATCCGCTGTCACGTACATTATAAAGGTACCTACGGCACCCGACTTCTGCCAAAGTCCTCCCCATTTACCGACATGATCAAACCACCCTGTCTTATCCTCTTACTGCACTGCATTACCTTTTACTCACATCATCTGCCAACTTCCTCCCAGATACAGACACCAGCTTATACACACTCTCTCTCTCTCTCTCTCTCTCTCTCTCTCTCTCTCTCTCTCTCTGAGTCTGCCACTACAAACGTGTCATCAGCAAACAGCAATAGACTCGCCTCCTGTGCCACCTTACTCATGTTTTGCTGGATTTTTCTGACGGTATTCTGATATTTCTGATTCTCTAATTAAAACCTGCCTTTTAAAATTGGTGAGGTCGTACCTGTCAAAAAATACATACTAAAGTAAAGAGCAGCGAAGCTTCGTGGTGTGGGGATAGAAACTGGCGTCACAAAGGTTCATCCTTTACTTGCTAACGGCCACATAATAAAATCATATGAAGCAGCGGCTCAGTTTACTGCATTGCAATTTGACATTTGAAGAGATTACTCAACTTATGTTTCATCCGTATACAAGATGGTTTGTCATAACCATAACAATCACTTTAGTAAGCACGTTCTTAACTGACTTAACCACTTTTTATTGTTTTCTCTTTAATAAATTGTGTTCCATTACATTGTTCTTACTCTGCAAGAGGCAATGTGGCCTGATAGTCCCAAGGAAATTGTATGTCTTGTCTACTTTAAGATCCTTATCCATTAATCTATCGACTCATCTATACTCATCATCTCTGTTCTTAAATATCATTATTCAGCTGTTTCTGTGCCTTGTTCTGTTGACGTGCTGGTATGTAGAATAACTAAATCAGTAGTTAGTTTAACATTTATGTTTCTGTGTAAAGTTAATTATGCTAAGTATGTGTTTATTTTTTGTGTTTGAAATCCGTGTATATTTTACTTCTGTGACTAAAGGATCTAAATTATCCAACACACACACACACACACACACACACACACACGTATCTGCGTCGACCCATTCGTTCAGGTGATTAACTCTTGTACCGCCAATTAGTGTAATGTACCAGTGGCGACCTCTGGCAACACCCTCCCCCCCCACCATCAATCCACTTCTTTCCCTACCCCCAACCCCAACCTCCAGGACCTCACTGTTATCTATACCCCCCTTGATTCCTCCTTCACACCCCACCCTCCTCCCTCCTTCACCAGACCCATGAATTATCCCTTCATACCCCCACTGACAATCTTCCTACTTTGCTGTTGATACGAAATTAGGTAACACATCCTCGTCAAAGACAGACTGACGAAAGGTTCAACGTAATTCAGACGAGCTGAGTGGTCAGAGGCGTGGTGAGTGGACTATGGTGTACAGAACCGCAAAGTACGTAAGGTATTTTGGTCATGAGATTATTATTAATCATGATTATATAACGCTCGGTAAAGCATTATCAGAAGAAACATACCTTGAAGTGTTTATCATTAATGACCTAAACTACGGACAACAATGTATGGTTCGATATACAGACTAATGTTAGCTTTCATACCTTGAAATACTAACTATAAAAAGATTGAAACATCTTTAGAGAAGAGAAACAAAGATAATTCCTTCACTCACAATAAAGTCTCATGAATTCTTAGAATCCTAACATCATTCTTTTAAAAAAGTGGATTCCGAAATCTAAGACAGTTTTGAAAATACTAAATGATTTAAATAACATTACTTACGGGAATTTCTTCTCAATAGATAGAATTCCAACGACCAAAAATAACGACATGGAGTTATAAAAAAAATTATATCAAAGCAACGTGGGCAATTTTTTCCCAGAGCTGCAAAACACTGGAATGATTTACCAACAGATGCTGTCACTACAGACACTATCAACACATGTAAATTAGGATTTCCCAACCATCTTCATCCTATGTACCACTTTATATCTTCGTGGACAGCTGCTTACCTTGATGCTCATAGGTACACAAGGCGAATACAGTAATCAACATCATCATCTTGCCACATTTTGTGAAACAATATGACGTCATGGACGGAGTAGTTTGGGTAATGCCCATTGGTCAGGCCTCACACTGACATCTCATAATATCTTAGTATAACGATTGTTAGCGACATTGGATAATACTACTTCTTAACAGTAATCATACAACGTACATTAATATTTCACTGGAAATAACTATAAAGTGGGGCTTCCATAACTAAAGAAATTCGTGTCTCATGCCTGCCAACCCTACCAAGACAACACATTTAAAAGGACCCATTTAAAGAATGCATTGTTTACCTTGTGAACTTATGTGAAGGTGAACGTGTCACAACAGGGAATTAGTCACCAGCTCTACTTATTATGATGACCAAATACGTAATAAAATGGTAAAAATTGAAGCAATATTTAACTATGAACGATAAGAACAGCAGTATTTGATGATACTTACGTAGGTACAGACACACAAGCTGAAAAACTGGCAGACGATCTTTATTTCTTCGGATGTTATATCGCGACGATACCTACGAAATACGAAAAAATCATGTGAACAGCAAATACTTTATTTCCTTGACTAGATAAAGGGAGTAAAGCGAGCGTCAACAATACCTCTATATAAGAAAATCAGACAAAATATTAGATCGAGACAAGTTCCTAAGAAAATCCAAACTACGTGCACGTCATTCACTGTGGCTGCCGTTAGGAAACGCACTTATATTATGATCAGCCTCACGTAATATACCTACACAGTAAAGTGTTAAACTTGCTAATGCATAACTTACGAATGTTGAATATAATTGGCGCAAATACAAGAAAATGAGGAGAAAGTCATGATCTCGCATTCACGTTTGCTGGCCCTTGTGTTCATGCGTGGTTGCCGTACTCGCCACCAGGGGAACACTGGTCCGTGGCGCACGATTCAAAAGAGAGTTTTTACGGAAGAAAGTTTTCTGCTGGTACCCTCGCTCGAGTAGTGAATAACCGGTTGTACTCACGACGTACCAGTGACCCATCCCAGTTGTACCTATCACCAGTGGTACGTATACCACAGGCTGGGAATCCTTCCTTTAAATCAGAATGAGGAAAATGCTACATACACTCACACTTGCATCACTACATACGCCTGCGGTGTTACCGGACTCACCCTGCTCGAGGTTATAATGGGAGGGAAAAATTACCTTTAACGAGACTGTATTAGTGTTAGTACAGTCTCTCACTCCAAAGGAGTCTACCTTTCCCTGATACTGGAAGAAGCGTAATCTTGGACTGCAAAAGTCTTTAGAAAGGTCATGAGTAACAATAAACCTCTCACAGAAATTACTCCTGGGATAATTATAAATAAACCATACATATTCACCGATTAAAAATTCAGCTTCGTTTCAGATCTGCGCCTTCATCCCAGGGAAGGCCCAGTGTAGGTCGGGTGGAGAACTTTACCCTTTCACAATTTCCAACATAATTTTCATGGCAGTATCCACAAAACACACACGTCTTAGCTTTCTTGCCTGCCGCGTGTTGAGCCACAGGGAGTGGTGTGTAGAGAGGTGCCTTCTGCTTCACTACCTGCATGTCAAAAATAAATGAAATTATGACCTCAGGACACTACTTACGTCCTCCAGCAGGTAACCTCGTAAAGGACCATCAGCTCACCTGTTACCCGTTCTTCCAATGTACAGCCTCTCCCTCCACTTACTCCAACGCCACCCTACAGCCTCTCCCTCCACTTACTCCAACGCCACCCTACAGCCTCTCCCTCCACTTACTCCAACGCCACCCTACAGCCTCTCCCTCCACTTACTCCAACGCCACCCTACAGCCTCTCCCTCCACTTACTCCAACGCCACCCTACAGCCTCTCCCTCCACTTACTCCAACGCCACCCTTCCTTTATTCTTCCTCCCTCACCATCCCCCAGGTCTCTCATCCTCCATTTTCCGTCATTCTCAACATCAGATGGATCTCCACCACTATATCGGGTGCTATCATTAATTACAATTGTATTATCTCCAACACTATCATCTCCAACACTATCATCTCCAACAACAAGTGATTGAAAAAGATTGCCATTCTACGACAAGATCACCATCAGTAACCTCTCCAACAGTAATTGATCAAATTCTCCAGCATATTCATCTTCACCACCATTATCTCTCAGTCACAAGCAAGTCCTTGCTCTGTTACCACCTCCAACATCAGTATCGTCTCCAACATCAGTATCATCAACATCAGTATCGTCTCCAACATCAGTATCATCAACATCAGTATCGTCTCCAACATCAGTATCGTCTCCAACATCAGTATCATCAACATCAGTATCGTCTTCAACATCAGAATCATCTACAACATCAGCATCATTTCCAATATCAGTACAGTCTCCAACATCAGTATCATCTCCAACATCTGTAGCATCTCCAACATCAGTATCGTCTCCAACATCAGTATCATCTCCAACATCAGTATCATCAACATCAGTATCGTCTCCAACATCAGAATCATCTCCAACATCAGTATCATCTCCAACATCTGTAGCATCTCCAACATCAGTATCGTCTCCAACATCAGTATCATCTCCAACATCAGTATCATCAACATCAGTATCGTCTCCAACATCAGAATCATCTCCAACATCTGTAGCATCTCCAACATCTGTAGCATCTCCAACATCAGTATCGTCTCCAACATCAGTATCATCTCCAACATCAGTATCATCTCCAACATCAGTATCGTCTCCAACATCAGAATCATCTACAACATCAGTATCATTTCCAACATCTGTATCGTCTCCAACATCAGTATCGTCTCCAACATCAGAATCATCTACAACATCAGTATCATTTCCAACATCTGTATCGTCTCCAACAACAGTATCGTCTCCAACATCAGAATCATCTACGACATCAGCATCATTTCCAACATCTGCATCGTCTCCAACATCAGTATCATCAACATCAGTATCGTCTCCAACATCAGAATCATCTACAACATCAGTATCATCAACATCAGTATCGTCTCCAACAACAGTATCGTCTCCAACATCAGAATCATCTACAACATCAGTATCATCAACATCAGTATCGTCTCCAACATCAGTATCGTCTCCAACATCAGAATCATCTCCAACATCTGTATCGTCTCCAACAACAGTATCGTCTCCAACATCAGAATCATCTCCAACATCAGTATCGTCTCCAACATCAGAATCATCTACAACATCAGCATCATTTCCAATATCAGTACAGTCTCCTCCAACATCTGTATCGTCTCCAACAACAGTATCGTCTCCAACATCAGTATCGTCTCCAACATCAGTATCATCTCCAACATCAGTATCATCTCCAACATCTGTAGCATCTCCAACATCTGTATCGTCTCCAACATCAGTATCGTCTCCAACAACAGTATCGTCTCCAACAACAGTATCGTCTCCAACATCAGAATCATCTACAACATCAGTATCATCTCCAACATCAGTATCGTCTCCAACAACAGTATCGTCTCCAACATCAGTATCGTCTCCAACATCAGTATCATCAACATCAGTATCGTCTCCAACATCAGTATCATCAACATCAGTATCGTCTCCAACATCAGTATCGTCTCCAACATCAGAATCATCTACAACATCAGTATCATCAACATCAGTATCGTCTCCAACATCAGAATCATCTACAACATCAGTATCATCAACATCAGTATCGTCTCCAACATCAGAATCATCTACAACATCAGTATCATCTCCAACATCTGTAGCATCTCCAACATCAGTATCATCTCCAACATCTGTAGCATCTCCAACATCTGTAGCATCTCCAACATCAGTATCATCTCCAACATCTGTAGCATCTCCAACATCAGTATCATCTCCAACATCTGTAGCATCTCCAACATCAGTATCGTCTCCAACAACAGTATCGTCTCCAACAACAGTATCGTCTCCAACATCAGTATCGTCTCCAACATCAGAATCATCTCCAACATCAGTATCGTCTCCAACAACAGTATCGTCTCCAACATCAGTATCATCAACATCAGTATCGTCTCCAACATCAGAATCATCTACAACATCAGTATCATCAACATCAGTATCGTCTCCAACATCAGAATCATCTCCAACATCTGTATCGTCTCCAACAACAGTATCGTCTCCAACATCAGAATCATCTACAACATCAGTATCATCTCCAACATCAGTATCGTCTCCAACAACAGTATCGTCTCCAACAACAGTATCGTCTCCAACAACAGTATCGTCTCCAACATCAGAATCATCTACAACATCAGCATCATTTCCAACATCTGTATCGTCTCCAACATCAGAATCATCTACAACATCAGTATCATCTCCAACATCAGTATCGTCTCCAACATCAGTATCGTCTCCAACATCAGTATCATCAACATCAGTATCGTCTCCAACAACAGTATCGTCTCCAACATCAGAATCATCTACAACATCAGCATCATTTCCAACATCTGTATCGTCTCCAACATCAGAATCATCTCCAACATCTGTAGCATCTCCAACATCTGTAGCATCTCCAACATCAGTATCATCTCCAACATCAGTATCATCAACATCAGTATCGTCTCCAACATCAGAATCATCTACAACATCAGTATCATCAACATCAGTATCGTCTCCAACATCAGAATCATCTACAACATCAGTATCATCTCCAACATCAGTATCATCAACATCAGTATCGTCTCCAACATCAGTATCATCTCCAACATCTGTAGCATCTCCAACATCAGTATCGTCTCCAACATCAGAATCATCTACAACATCAGTATCATCTCCAACATCAGTATCATCTCCAACATCAGTATCGTCTCCAACATCAGAATCATCTACAACATCAGTATCATCTCCAACATCTGTAGCATCTCCAACATCAGTATCATCTCCAACATCTGTATCGTCTCCAACAACAGTATCGTCTCCAACATCAGTATCATCAACATCAGTATCGTCTCCAACATCAGAATCATCTACAACATCAGTATCATCTCCAACATCTGTAGCATCTCCAACATCTGTAGCATCTCCAACATCAGTATCATCTCCAACATCTGTAGCATCTCCAACATCAGTATCATCAACATCAGTATCGTCTCCAACAACAGTATCGTCTCCAACATCAGTATCATCAACATCAGTATCGTCTCCAACATCAGTATCATCTCCAACATCAGTATCATCTCCAACATCAGTATCATCTCCAACATCAGTATCATCAACATCAGTATCGTCTCCAACATCAGTATCATCAACATCAGTATCGTCTCCAACATCAGAATCATCTACAACATCAGTATCATCTCCAACATCAGTATCATCTCCAACATCTGTATCGTCTCCAACATCAGTATCATCTCCAACATCTGTAGCATCTCCAACATCAGTATCATCTCCAACATCTGTAGCATCTCCAACATCAGTATCGTCTCCAACATCAGTATCGTCTCCAACATCAGTATCATCAACATCAGTATCGTCTCCAACATCAGAATCATCTACAACATCAGTATCATCTCCAACATCTGTAGCATCTCCAACATCTGTAGCATCTCCAACATCAGTATCGTCTCCAACAACAGTATCGTCTCCAACATCAGAATCATCTACAACATCAGTATCATCTCCAACATCTGTATCGTCTCCAACATCAGTATCATCTCCAACATCTGTAGCATCTCCAACATCAGTATCATCATTATCATTGTGGTTGTAACTTTATTTCCACGTGTCAAGTACTGCTGAAACATGAGAAGTGTTGGACCTGTTCCATTTTCAAAGTGTCTTGAATGCCATGAAAACAGACTTGCAAATAAAAGAAGTTGTCACCGGTTTTCTCACTTTCTTCTTCATTCATTAAGAATGTGGAAAGAGACGAAGAAATAAAAAAAAAACATCAAATCAATATATGTAATGATATGATCAAATAGAAATAAGAATCCTCACAAATAAGTCTGTGAAAGTATTGTTGACTGATACTATTGACGAAATTGAAAAGTTGTGTGTTTTAAAAGCTCTCATTGGTGTCACCTTAGAGATGTGGGGATGTGATGTTCACCACTGTGCCTTTATCATGCAGGAGCAGTGGACACCATACCACTTGATAAACACCTCAACACCTACCACTTAGTAAACACTACAACACACTTACCATTTAGTAAACACAACAGCACACTTACCACTTCGTAAACACTACAAAACACTTACCACTTCATAAACATTTCAACACACCACTTCGTAAACAATTCAACAAACTTGCCACTTAATAGATACTGCAATACGTATACCACTTAGTAAATGCAACACATTAGCACTTAGCAAAATCATAACACACCACAGTTAACCATGAAACACACTAACCATTTAGTAAACACGAAATTACACGTAACACTTGACAAACACCATATACATACTTACCACTTAGGAAACACTGCATCCCACTTACCATACAGTACACACTGGAAAAATCTGAGAATAATTGATGAAAGGCAAAACAGACCAAATCTGATTATCATCTTTTACGTGAAATAAAAGAGATGTAAAACAGGAATACAATTGCCTTGCATCATTTTGAAAATGTCGATCATGTGAAATATGGTGCTAACTGGTTTCTTTATAGTTTCCAGTTTTTATCTTATTAAGTCTTGTGTATGTTGCCATCATCTTCGTATATTTTTATCAACGTTACGAAAAAATTCTTCGTATTGATGTTTGTTGTTTATTTCTGCCTTAAGTGTGTTTTCAAGTGAGCTTAGATACTGTGCTAAAAGAACCACTTTCCATCAGAGAAAAAAAATTATCATTTGCTTCCCGAACTCACATCAGAACATTCACTTAGTACGTAGTGCATTACATCCTCCCATCACCACAGTACACTCGAACACAGTATACTTACATACATAAATACATACATACATACGCATACATAATCAAGCACACACATACATATACGCACATACACATGTATACAGAAAACCCATACATATAGTGCGCTCATACATACATAGATGCAAAACATATTCATGAAAAAAACATGTACACACAACTACAATATAACAGACACGTATGAACATACACAAAATTATACCCCTGCATATATATATATATATATATATATATATATATATATATATATATATATATATATATATATATATTTTATCCCTGGGGATAGGGGAGAAAGAATACTTCCCACGTATTCCCTGCGTGTCGTAGAAGGCGACTAAAAGGGGAGGGAGCGGGGGGCTGGAAATCCTCCCCTCTCAATTTTTTTTAATTTTCCAAAAGAAGGAACAGAGAAGGGGGCCAGGTGAGGATATTCTCTCAGTGGCCCAGTTCTCTGTTCTTAACGCTACCTCGCTAACGCGGGAAATGGCGAATAGTTTGAAAAAAAAAAAAAAAAAAAAAAATATATATATATATATATATATATATATATATATATATATATATATATATATATATATATATATATATATATACCTAGGCATAAGGTGTTGGCTACCGATAATCCGGTTCGAGAGATCTGAATGAAATCTATGAGTCGGCATCCCACGTGCCTCCTTCTGTCGTCACAGGTAAGACCAGATCACCTGATTGCCGGTCAGCTGATCGTCAGTCAGCTGATACTCGATCAGGTGATCATGTCATATGACGCGGCTATAGTACAACTGGAGAGATAAGAAGCGTCTAACGAAAAAAAAAAAATTGTTTGATTTTCTTCAGCATAAGTTTTTCTCTTCAGTACTCGTGATGTCTGTCTTATCTTTCAGAATCATTCATGTCCTACGATTTGAAATAGTCTGAAATGAAGTGTGTGGAAATGTATTTGTTCAAGATAAGAAACAAGGGCCAGATAAGAGGCACTGGTGATAACCCCAAGATGGCACCACCAGGCACTGAGGATATGCAACGCATGACCTTTGCTCACTTACTGCATGTTACAACCACAACCTGAAAGGGAAGGAGGGAGTACCAACTCGCGTGTATATGTAACGAGATGTTTCCCAACACGACACAGCTAACATGTAGTGATCACAATACAGGGTTATGGTGGTACATGGGAAGGACAGATGATGTTCACATTTTCTTCTTGGTGTCCAAATACTTTGATATAATCTAGTAGACAGGTCAACTGGTAGACGGAGTAGATATTCTTATCTACATGAGATAGCAAACATATCTACAAGTTTGAAAAGAGTGTAAGTAGAAGTGATAGGCCTGTAAGCCTGTCGCTGTAAACATCTTCAAGAATTCAGAAAGTTTATGGTACAAAGAAATCACTTTGATAAACAACTTGGATTAATGGGATTCAGGGATTTATCTACATTGTAAATATGAAAATAACTTTTTTTTTACACAAACTGGAGTTGATTTTCAGTTTGCTTTGCATAACAATTCCGAATTCTATTCCGGTTCTATTCAACTTAAGAATTATAGATCTATCTGTACTATATGAATTAATCAACAAATATCATTCTTCATTGCTATCGTAACTGACAGGGACTGGAGAGAGCTTCCTTGGAGGTGCTGGAGGGAATGAAAGTACTGGAAGGACTGGAGGGGAAGTGATCGTTACCACTAGAAAGGTTTTATGGTTCAAGATTCGCCTGGTCTTAGCCTGGCAAGGACCCTTTTATTCTCCTAAAGTGGATCTACCATCGTTGACTTCATCATCCTCGAGGCGCCTGACTACACTCTACTTGTTAAAGATTTTGCTGAGCAGATTCTTAAGTTGTGTGCTTAAGTTCTTGTGTCTACATGCAAGCGTCTGTTGAACATTGTTTAAGCAGTGCCTTTGAGTGCCGTTCCCTGCTGGACTACCGTCACCCAGGCTGTGATGGAGTGCGTGAGACGCTCTTTGTCTGAGCAAGACGGAGCGTCCCGTTGTACTACTGTTATGAATACATATCTTCATGATTCGTCCAACACTTCAGCGCAGGAAATGTCTCCAGATAAGGGCATACCTCCAGCCTGCCTATCACACAATTTTGTTTATGGAAAGCAAGTCGACTCTTCAACCTCGTATCTTGTTATGAGGGATTTATAAGCTGATATCTTAGAAAACTCGACAACATAGCGAGATAAGATAGAGCGTCACTGAGGCTATGGGAGGTGGGTCTCACGGCTAACAAACTAAAAGCAAAGCTCGCGCGAATCAGCTATGGAAAACTTCTTAGATCCTAGGTTGATGACTTTCGCTGGTTTCAGCTGTGGATAGGAGAGGAGGTGATGGGATAGAGAGAGAGAGAGAAGGGGGGGGGGGGGGGGGGGAGGGGGGGGAGAGAGAGAGGGGGGGGAGGGGGAGGGATGGGATGGGCGATGGTTGAGAAGGAAGGGAAGGGGAACAGAGTGATGCGATGGGAAACGTAAGAAAAGGGAGGGAATATGTGCCGGGAGAGGAGCGACAAAGGGATCATAGACGAGGGAAAAGGAGCATTTCTAACCTTTAAAAGGAACTCCTCTTCCACACGCTCGTAATCCTTCCTGTGTTAATCCTTATATGATTCGTTCCACTCATCACACACACGTCTGTCATTCATCCATAGCCCCGCCTGTGTTAATCCCAACATTATTCATCACAATCATTACGCTCGTCTTCCATTCATTTCATCTGTACAAAATGCATCATTGTTTATTTCGGCGAGAGCAGTGTAAGCCACAATACTTGGCATTGTCTATAGGGTCGACAATCACAGACTATCACAGTTTAAAAAGAAAAAAGTATATAAAAAGGTCATAAATAGGCATTCATGATTCCTGGCAGCCGGGGAAATGTTGTGATTCTCAATGGAACAATGGATGTGAACGGCCTATTCATAGCCACGTGTTTCCTCGTGCTGGGCGAGGCTTTCAGTGGCCCTCGGTTCTATCCGCAGGTAATTACTTCCTATTCCTCGATACGCGACTCTCTATATGAGAAATGAATAGCCAAACTATTGGTGGATTTCTTTACCTGTCATCAAAAAACAGAAAAAAGAACAGTTGGATTTCTTTATCATCTGTGATAAGAAAGACTTTAGTTCAAGCATCAGTTTGAGACTTCGGCAATACGATGCGTCTTGATTGCGAACGAGTCGAAGCTTCACTTTTTTCCAAGCTCCAGCCGAGACGTCTCGCCAATCGTGAATAATCTTATCAAAGTTCAAATCTAACACGACTGAAGGAAATATCTGGTCTAACACTAGAGTTCGGGTGTAGGTGGAGTACACAAGTGTACAGATCGTGTACATGTAAGTGTATTGAAGGTGAAGAGGTGAAGATACTGTGTTCATGTGTGGTTTCTTCCTATCTCATGCTGAAGCTTCAGAAAGAATATGGATTCAACAAGTTCGAGTCTTAATGAGATCTAACAAAGCCAGGCTTCAGTGCTTAAGTTTGAAAAGTCCGCGTGAAGGTGAATGTAAGTTTAAAAGTAAGTTCTTTTTTGGAGCTTAAAGCTCGGAAGCTTATGTCCTCTCCAGGTTTTTCCATGATCGAAAATCATTTATATAAGGTAGTGACTGGAAATTAATGTTCCAGACGCACTTATGGAAGGATCCATGGGGTATGATTCGCCAGTTTCCTAAATCAAGCTTGGGGTTAGGCAAATCATTCACCCTCTTGACTGCGTGCGTCCTTGTGACTGGATCTTGCAGGAACAAAGTTCTACACAAAAATCCGGAACAACAGGTTTGAACTTAAGTTCGCGATCAGTTCGATCTTTTACCGAATCATTAAAGGTTATCGAGGATGCTTTTGCATAACCAGTTATTTAGACATTTGGGTCAAGGAGGCACAAAATGTGTGTTATATTCTAATATCCACTACAGTTAACCTTCGCTGACGGTACAGTATCATCGTCTGGTTACAGAGGAAGATTCAGCATCATCATCTGGTCTTGGCTGACGCTTGATGAAACGAGTCTTAAAACTGAGTTTGATATATCAACATGATTCATTACCGCCTGTTGCCAGGGTCTACGGTCAGTAGGGAGTTGGGCGTGTCTCACCTTCGCCAGCTCCTGGAGCTGGGCACCTGAGGACCCCAGTCCTGCAGGACGCTGAGGAAGAGACCCTGGTCTCAGCCAGCCTGGGGTTCTGGGGTTGGGGAAAAGATAAGTGAGGTTGGTCGTGAAGTTTGCCTTTGGAAATGTTGTAGAACTTTACCTGAAGAATCTTGTGCCAAGTCGCCCTGTTTTCTAGTATTGCAAATTTCTAATTTCCCAGGATGTTCCAAGCCCTAATGAAAAGCAGAATTATTCATGAATATAACATATGATGATGTCCAATTCATATATTTTTTCATTCCGTTAACATCAAGAATACCAATAAGAAACCATCACTTCCATCCCTTACATTATACTTACTGGCGGAACAGATAAATATTACTGTTCCTGTTCCATTCCCTCCACCATGAAACAGAAGCTAACAACGCTACATGTAGCGTAAAGGTTGATTGATTATACCCTGTGTGTGTGTGTGTGTGTGTGTGTGTGTGTGTGTGTGTGTGTGTGTGTGTGTTAATAATAACTATAATAATAATGATAGTTACAATACTGATCTTTTTCTTATATTTCATTTACATACAGGTTCGTTATCTCTCACGTGAGCGAGGTAGCGTCCAGAGCAAACGACTGAGCCTTAGACAACGACTCACTTGGCTCCTTCCTCTGTTCCTCCTTGTAGAAAGTAATAATTTATGAGGAGAGGACTTCCACACGCCCCTCACCCCTCCCTCCAACCAATATAAGTCGCCTTTGGATTCATGCAGGAGAGACGTGGGCAGTAGTCTGGCTTCCCTGTCTCCCGGGATGTTATTGATCATAACTTCTCCAGAAGATGAAAAACAGTGACCAACCATGAACGAAAGAAAAGGTAATAATACCAACAATAACAATGATAATGATAGGTTCGAATCCTGGTCGCGGCAGTCGGTCCGCATTCAGCCCAGCTGTTCATCCTCCGTCATGGACTATAAAACAGGTACCTGGCTTATGTTACTATGTATATATATATATATATATATATATATATATATATATATATATATATATATATATATATATATATATATATATATATATATGCACACTGAACAAATCGCCAGGGACAGCAGACGAAAGCCTGGGGGTAGTCTGCTCTCGCAATATGAACACCATTTTTATTCTGCAATATTTTTCATTTTCATTATTACATCCAGCAGAGAGAAATGTTATTTTATCGAGTGTGTGCACGTGTGTAATTCTTATTCATAATTGCTATTTGTGTGTTACGAGGAGAGAGTTTTACACTCGTGTTGTCCCGTCTCTTTTCTACAAATGTACTATGTGTTAGCTCCCGTGTGTACACACACACACACACACACACACACACACACACACATGGTCACTAGCGGCCCCACGAGTATGAAACTCAAAGCCAGCTAGCAATCTATCGTGCGTGTGTGTGTGTGTGTGTGTGTGTGTGTGTGTGTGTGTGTGTGTGTGTGTGTGTGTGTGTGTGTGTGTGTTTACTTCTGTTTGTCTGCCGGTCTGTTTAATCACATCTTTATCTGTCTATCTAACTCTTTGTCTGTCTGTCTGTCTGTCTGTGTATCAAACCCCTGTCTGTCTGTCTGTCTGTTCGTCTGTCCTTCTATCAGTCTCTCTGTCTATCTAACTCTTTGTCTGTCTGTCTGTCTGTGTATCAAACCCCTGTCTGTCTGTCTGTTCGTCTGTCCTTCTATCAGTCTCTCTGTCTATCTGTGTGTGTGTCTTCCGTACAGAGAGACGACGTCCAACATCCGAATACTCAACACGTATTGACTAGGGTCTGACACTTCACTGCACATGTTCATCTTGCAGCGTGTGTTGCATGGCTGGGGGTTGGGCGACCCTACCACCTCCCCTCCAGCAGCACGCTGGGCCTAGATGATTTCAAGACATCCAGTAAATCACAACAGATTCTTTTGCATCTGTGTTTTTGTTTAATCTATAACATTTGCTGCCCACGAACCTCTGCTTTCCTCTGTCGACGTGTGATTTGATTGTTTAGCTACTGTCAGTATTCGTCATTACGGTCTCTGTGTTTGGCATCAGCCTTCTCTCCACCCATACATCAAGTGTTCGCCCTCGCCCCCACACCAACAGTTCCTCCCCACACCCACAGTTCTTCCCCAACCCCACACACAGTTCCTCTCCACACCCACAGTTCCTCCCCACCCCCACAACCACAGTTCTTCCTCACCCCCACTCCCACAGCTACTCCTCAACCACACACCCACAGTTCCTCCCCGTCCCGACTCCCACTGTTCACCCAGCCATATCTCTAGCAGCTCCTCCAGTCCCCCATGATACACTCCCTAATTCTCCCTTCCAATACTCCCCAGTTCTTTATCCTAGTCTCCCCAGTTTCCCTCCCCACACTCCACAGTCCTCTCCCCAGCAAGCCAAGCGGCTCTCACAGTAAATCTTTCATCACTTCATCTTTAACGTCGCACTCACAGTGCCTCCTGCTGCGCCAGCACCTGCCCCAGACACGCACCTTTCCCATCCGCTGTGATGACCCCCGTCCCATCTGCTCTGATGACCCTCGTCCCATCCGCTCTCATCCTCCCCATCCCATACGTTTAGATGGAGTCCATGCCAGTTTAGAAGCTGTTAGAGCAATCACACCATGATTCATTTTTTGTCCTGTGTCCTCGCGTCTCTAGAATATCTGTTCATCTAGTTAAGAACACTTGAATTCCTTAGAGTTTCCACGACTAATGTTACACTATTACTGAAGAATAAACATGACACTTATGAGAGAAGGCCAGAACTTTGTGAGCAGGCGAGAGCTTTGAAAGTCAGAGCATTGTGAAAAGGTCAAAAGTCTGAAAGAAGGTTAGAACTTCGTAGAACTTCACAAATCCGGAAGGAGACGGGAGAGATAGGAGGAATGAGGGATCATGTGAGGATACCCTTGTGAGAGGGAATAATTTCCTACTGCCAGAGTGGTGGGAGGGAAGAGATGACCTCAACGCTGCACACACACACACACGCTCTCCTTCGACCATTACAAATGTTCCTTTAACGACACGAAACACACAGACTCCATGAGTACAACCGTCCGAAGAATCTTAACAAAGATTTGCATTTGATGAGGTTTTGGGCTCCACTTGAGAATACCAAGCACAAAGGGCTCTGATTCCAGCACGAGGGTGTCCAAGACGAAGTACAAGGTGTCGTGTGGCGAAGGTGTGATATGTCTGGTTGTCTGAGCTAGCTGGGTGGGGGTTGGAGATGAAGTAAGGAATGTGTGTAAGGGTTGCGACTTGAGGTCAATATGGAGGCGTATTTGCTTGTATATGAGATGAAGTCAAGGTTGGGACAGCAGTGGATTTTAGAGTAGGATCGAGACTAAGGCTGGGATGATGCTGAGACAAGCTCTGAGATGTACAATAGATTCCTATAGCCTGGTTTACACCTGGGATGTGTGGTGGGGAGGGCATGTTACCAGACCTGAGCGAAGCTAATGGTAAGCCTCTCATACGTCCTCACGGCTCAATAAGATGTTGTGTTTAGTGACATCAAACATCGAGTTGAATTCGATCTTCCAGTAATCTTACAAATGACCTTGTGATACCAACTTTATAGAAACACAAGACGACAGCTTATCGTCAGCAAATCTCTGTCAATAAGCTAAGATTACGTGCTTCTGTCGGTCTTTACTCTGCTGAAGAGTTTGGCTCAAGTATGTTTGACAGTTTGGCATCAATTTACTTCGTCTGCGCTGCCCTCCTTATGAATTTGCCCCCCCCCCCCCCCCCTCTCTCTCTCTCTCTCTCTGTGACAGTCACTTCCTCTCAAATAACATCCAATAACCTGTCCATATAAACATATAGGCAAATTAACAGACCCTAAATAACTTCCTTTAATGGCTGCTGTGATCTTCATTAGAAGCGAAGGTGTGGAACCTTCCTTCTTGATCAGTACGGTGCTCGCTTGCATCATGCATGACCCTCATCTCTCATACAAATCATCAAAGCCTCAAATCGTGATTGAAATGTTCGAAACATTTGACAGCATAATTTCTTCAGCACCAGTGTTCACCCAATGCAATTTCTTTCACACAGGTAATGAGGGATCTGATCAAAGGCAGGGTAGATGGTGGGCGTCATCTGGGGTAATTATGAAGCTTAATTGGTTGATGGTGTACTGGTAAACACGTGTTGTTGTTGTTGTTAATGATGGTTGGAAACGTTAGAGGTCTTACTGTTGCTTGTGGTGTCTGTGAATGAGAAGAAAATGTATAGAATGTTGCATGTTATTCTACTGTCTAATATAGAAGATGTCGATTTAGTACGGTAGGTGATAATGGCGTGTTTACAATGCTGAAAATACAATAAACATCTAAACTCTTGAAGCAAAATAAATCTATAGAAACCTCGATATAAGAGAGTGTTTACTGTATGGTATATATACCAGGAGAAAGACAGACAGATCTGTCAAAATAATTCTAAACTATCATCAAATTTTCATTGGAAGACGAAGACACAGAAACAGACGGACAGACGAACAAACATGCATACAGACAGACAAAGCCGCCAGGACTACAGAACATATTCTTCTACCTAAAGTCTTCTTCTACCTTGACAGTGTACGTCTGACGCCATTTGACCTCAGGATCAGGACACGTTTGGTTTTTCCTGGTCTCAAGCCTTCCTCTTACCTTACAAGCAGACGCCACCTGTTCGCTTGCCTTACCCCCTTCCCGGCGCAGGACACCTGCTTGCTGCGGTTGAGGACCCTCACTCACTTGGCTTGGCTGTCATCACTGTACACCCTGACATTGACCGTCCTTCAGACATGCTGTAGTTGAGATAACTGTGAGGAGGAAGACAAAGCACACAGCTGTGTATGCCAGCAAGCAACATGGGGAACACCGCTACTCCCACAAGCGCTATATGTCTCTTGCATACGAAGGAAGAGAATTTCCATTTCGAAGCCATCATCAAAGATGGAGACCTCTCGCCTACCTGGTCCTCTCTCTCTCTCTCTCTCTCTCTCTCTCTCTCTCTCTCTCTCTCTCTCTCTCTCTCTCTCTCTCTCTCTCTCTCCGTCTATGACCAAGAGGATGCAGAGAGGGTGGGCGAGTGGCACTGGGTGATGGTGGGGTATGTGCCTGGGGGAGCGCCATGACCTACCTCGCTAATGGCACAAGGCGGCTGACTACGTCCTCCCCTCCTCCTCAACCCCCTCGACCAGCCGACCTCCTCACTCAAATTAGTATTGACGTGAAGAAGGGGAGAGGGAAGAGGGGTTGGAGAGGGCTGTTAGCCACTCCCTACCCCTTATCATAATCACCCCATCCAAACTCCAACCATCTCAAAAGAACCCTATGTAGAGTCTTGCCTCTGTACCAGCTGACGTGACTCACATACGCCAGCTCACATGAGTCACATACACCAGCTCACACGACTCACCTGCTACATTTTGAGTTGCGATTTCACAGTTGCTTTCCGGCCTCAGGCTCGCTAATCCGTCTGTGATGACCTAACCTGACAAAAGCACCTGGCACACTGAATTCGGCTTCAAAGAACCAACAGTAATCTACGTATATATATATATATATATATATATATATATATATATATATATATATATATATATATATATATATATATATAAACAGGTTTTATTACGGTTTGTATATACGTGTTGCATATAGCTAGGGCAGACATTATGCGGAGATGCAACAGTATATATCTAAAGTTCATTGTGATGTTATCACAAGGTATACGGTCAGTAATATGGTAAATATCTGGATACAACATTCTGACCTAAGGAAAGAACGTCACCATAGATTTAAAGAAGCTGAAAATCAGGTAATAAATGATAAATCAGAAAGCAGGCCTGTAATACGCGGGCATAATATGTGTGATCAGTTTAAATACGTGTTGCCAGGCAAGGGAGAATGGGAGGTGTACGGCGTATCCATGTCTATCTGTCTGTATGTATGTATGTATGTATGTCTTCCAACAATTTGAGTGTCTGCTCGTGTGGCTACACAACAGTACATTGAAAATGTTTTTTACCTCTGAACTCTCTCTCTCTCTCTCTCTCTCTCTCTCTCTCTCTCTCTCTCTCTCTCTCTCTCTCTCTCTCTCTCTCTTTCGTCGTAACTTCGTTAGATTAGCAAAAAGAGAGGAGAGAGAGAGAGAGAGAGAGAGAGAGAGAGAGAGTACCCGCCCGTGAGTACCAAGGACAGTCTAGCTCTTAGCGCTCATATTAGAGAAAGAGAGAGAGAGAGAGAGAGAGAGAGAGAGAGAGAGAGAGAGAGAGAGAGAGAATACATCCTGTGTTCAGTCTGGTTCCAGCAAGAAGACGGATCACGGCGGGTTCAGGTCTATTTAGATGCAGGATGCAGGTAGGAAACGTTCCAGTGATCCGTGTGAGTGTTGCAGGGTCCACACACGACATCCACCCACGACCAAGTGAAACACCTTGCGGCAACACCAGACCAGTGTTTGCAGCTCTAGTATCAGCCACAGTGACTCTTCTAACTCCAGTTTAGATACAAAAGTCTGACGAGTAATCAGATGGAGATAGTCCCACTCTAAACATTCCTAGGAAAACGTGACAACTAAGCGATATTATTCGACCTTCAAACATAGATAGAAAAGTCTAACATTGTATATAGAATTCTCGTGTCGTCAAACGTAGAGCAAAACATATCCTCTAGCTAGAGATCTATACATAGAATGCTGTACATAACTACCATAGATTCTAGGTGGCGGTAATTCTATACAACAGATTAATCTACTAATACAAGGCGTTAGATATGGAATACAGTAGCATAGATAGGATATGTATAGATTCACAAACCATTTTAAGATAGTTTTTTTTTTTTGCCTTCCACATGATTCATTTGATATCATGTACAATTTATCGTCTGGAGTTGAATTCCAGTCTGAAGATTTAATTGAAAAGTTTTATAACTAGATTCAGTGGATTATTTACAGTCTAATATTATCCTCGCCAGTAAGAGCATTATAGTCTTAACTTGGATTTAAAACTAAATTCCTTACAGAGTTTTATTTACCGTAAATAAAGCTATTGAGGGTATATAATCCTTTATACTCAATATAAAAACTGAAATAATGAAACGGAATGAGGATTAAACTAAAAGAATCACTGATGCAAAATGTTTTGCAATGAAATTATGGGAAAACTCCGCAGGCGACTAACGGAAGTTGACAGAGTTTACTTTTGTGAACGTGTGTGATAACACTTTAGGAAAATAGGTCTGAAATATATGAACATGAACATTGTCCTCCTCATGACGTATGTGGGACCTGTTATCTTTCTACCTAACGTAACCTGACTTGTTTTGATCTAAAACCTTAACTATGTGAACACAACTGAGTTATGCTCGTTCAAAATAACTTTACTTGCTAAAATTATGGAAGACTTTGATAGCGAATGACGACTGAGTGATCGTTTGCAATTCGCATGTGGTTGTGTTGCGATATTTGTTTCTTTCCCTACACCGCTCAGCTTTAGACATCTGTACTTCACATGTTATGCTAAAGAATGTTGACCAGGATGTCAACCACTCCTGGAATACTTCAATGGAGATATTGCAGCGCTGTAAATTGTTTTCTGTTTGAAATTACATTACAAAAAGAGCGATCAAAATTCTAGATTCTAGATTCTGAAAACAGACTTCAGCGCTCATACCTAACACCAGCGAACGACTGAGAACACTGGAAAACAACACTGCTAGCTAATGTCCATTGTCCAGCACCAGCACACCTGTCCTGCTACCACAGCACACCTGTACTGCTACCTCAGCACACCTGTACTGCTACCTCAGCACACCTGTACTGCTACCTCAGCACACCTGTACTGCTACCTCAGCACACCTGTTCTGCTACCTCAGCACACCTGTTCTGCTACCTCAGCACACCTGTACTGCTACCTAGGTTTGTGAATGCGAAAGCGTGATACGATGCGTAAGATAGATATACGCATATATATATATATATATATATATATATATATATATATATATATATATATATATATATATATATATATATATGCAGGGGTGTGTGATGTCTCCATGGTTGTTTAATTTGTTTATGGATGGGGTTGTTAGGGAGGTAAATGCAAGAGTCTTGGAAAGAGGGGCAAGTATGAAGTCTGTTGGGGATGAGAGAGCTTGGGAAGTGAGTCAGTTGTTGTTCGCTGATGATACAGCGCTGGTGGCGGATTCATGTGAGAAACTGCAGAAGCTGGTGACGGAGTTTGGTAAAGTGTGTGAAAGAAGAAAGTTAAGAGTAAATGTGAATAAGAGCAAGGTTATTAGGTACAGTAGGGTTGAGGGTCAAGTCAATTGGGAGGTGAGTTTGAATGGTGAAAAACTGGAGGAAGTGAAGTGTTTTAGATATCTGGGAGTGGATCTGTCAGCGGATGGAACCATGGAAGCGGAAGTGGATCATAGGGTGGGGGAGGGGGCGAAAATTTTGGGAGCCTTGAAAAATGTGTGGAAGTCGAGAACATTATCCCGGAAAGCAAAAATGGGTATGTTTGAAGGAATAGTAGTTCCAACAATGTTGTATGGTTGCGAGGCGTGGGCTGTGGATAGAGTTGTGCGCAGGAGGATGGGTGTGCTGGAAATGAGATGTTTGAGGACAATGTGTGGTGTGAGGTGGTTTGATAGAGTAAGTAACGTAAGGGTAAGAGAGATGTGTGGAAATAAAAAGAGCGTGGTTGAGAGAGCAGAAGAGGGTGTTTTGAAATGGTTTGGGCACATGGAGAGAATGAGTGAGGAAAGATTGACCAAGAGGATATATGTGTCGGAGGTGGAGGGAACGAGGAGAAGAGGGAGACCAAATTGGAGGTGGAAAGATGGAGTGAAGAGGATTTTGTGTGATCGGGGCCTGAACATGCAGGAGGGTGAAAGGAGGGCAAGGAATAGAGTGAATTGGAGCGATGTGGTATACAGGGGTTGACGTGCTGTCAGTGGATTGAATCAAGGCATGTGAAGCGTCCGGGGTAAACCATGGAAAGCTGTGTAGGTATGTATATTTGCGTGTGTGGACGTGTGTATGTACATGTGTATGGGGGGGGGGGTTGGGCCATTTCTTTCGTCTGTTTCCTTGCGCTACCTCGCAAACGCGGGAGACAGCGACAAAGTATAAAAAAAAAAAAAAAAAAAATATATATATATATATATATATATATATATATATATATATATATATATATATATATATATGAAACACTCAAGCAAGGAAGTTCAGAATCTCAATGCATTCAAATCATTAATTTTTTCACAAACAAAATCATTTCCAGCCACACACAAAACTTTCTTAACATATCTATCAAGAATGATTATATTAAAAGAAAAGTGCAGATTTCCTAATTTTTTCCCTAAAGCTTCACCTCGAAATTCAAATAATCTGAAATTATGAGTAGTCCCATGATAATATGACCTTAAGCAAAGTGATTAATGATTAATTGTGCTGTTTTAATCTTCATCCAATAAATATATATGAAACACTCAAGCAAGGAAGTTCAGAATCTCAATGCATTCAAATCATTAATTTTTTCACAAACAAAATCATTTCCAGCCACACACAAAACTTTCTGAACATATCTATCAAGAATGATTATATTAAAAGAAAAGTGCAGATTTCCTAATTTTTCCCTAAAGCTTCACCTCGAAATTCAAATTAATCTGAAATTATGAGTAGTCCCATGATAATATGACCTTAGCAAAGTGATTAATGATTAATTGTGCTGTTTTAATCTTCATCCAATAATATTTTCCCTCCATCATTACCAATGACACATTTCATATACATGTTGAGCAATCTGGCTTTTGTTCACATGGCCGGAAATTATTTATACCAACTTTTAATTACTTTTTTTGGAGGGGCTCTAGCTAATAAGTGCTCTAATTAACATTAGTATATTTCCAGGGATACTTATACTCGAAATTTTTAAAAAATCTATAAAGGAAAATAATTTTGGAAAAGCAAATCCAGCTGCTAAACTATGTATATATATATATATATATATATATATATATATATATATATATATATATATATATATATATATATATATATATATATATATATATATATGAAGGTGAAATCGTACTTCAATAGTTCATACCATTTCATTTAACATGTAATTTTTCTGTACATGTGGCACGACATGTTTCGTGGAAACAATCCACCTCATCAGGTGCCAATATTTAACAAAGTTGTTTAAAATTCCAACATCACACTTGATTCCCGCCGTCCAACACCAATCTGTGTAGACCTAGCACTGTCTACTTTGTCTGGCCACAACCGTTGTTATTATCTTCCGAATGAATACTCAACCCACTGAGCAATGTGCTGTGGTCATGATGTGGTTAGATTTGTGTAGGGTGAACGATAGCTTACGTCTGATATGAAAAAGATGGATGAGGAGGCAAATGTAGTATTAATGTGGCCATTTACCAAGTGTCGTTTCTCTACGTGTAGTTTGTCTGCATTTTCATAAAAGAATTCTTTTGAGAACTTTGTCCCGGATTTTTTGGTTGCATGGAACACTCATTATCGTCAGACAATATCCTATGATGGAAAGTTGCTTACTGAGACGACTAGGTACGATAATCAAGCAATTAAGTGTCCTAACTTACGTATGATGATAACCATCCAGGTTTATTATTGATGATAATGACGATGATGATGGTCATTAGATAACCCTATGAGCTCTTTAATCCAACTGCATGAACGAAAGAATATATCCTTACTGGTACCATAACCTTTTGGTTTGAAAATCTCTCAAACTAGGGTACATTAACTTACTCCCTTGAGTACGATCACCTAACTCGAGGCAAGACATCAGTAGCCAGACGCCCTTGGTCCTATATATAAACAATTATGATTAAAGAACTGAAGAATGAACTTGATATCTCCCTACATGCTAGAAATGTGTTTGATAAATAAACAAGTTACTTTTGAGATTAGACGATAGTTAATTTATGAATTGCATTATGTGTTATGATAAACTCAGATGGACAACAGAACCAGTGCAGGAATGAGCCTTCATGAACTCTGAAATAACACTGCTGAACATTTGTACATTTTTGTACAAATATCTGGCGATGTAATTTACCTACATGGTACACCAGTAACCTTTGACTTTTAACATCAGTTTGATATCAAAGTGAGGCGCGAAAATCACAACGGATTCTTCTACAAATAGTTCACAGAACTGGCCTTTACAATCTGACTTACAATTTTATTGTAACGCAGTTAACTCACAGTTTCTAGTTTACAATGTACATGTTGTGCTTGATTCTCCTTTACATAAGTCATAGTTATGATTCTACATGTAACTCATTGATTCTCAATATCGAGGAACTCGATTCCATCTGTCTACATCTATTTCGTAGTTGTAAATTTCCAGGTTTTTCAGAATTATAAATATATACAGGTAAATGATAATTACTGATCCCCTGAAAACTCGGACTAATAATTTCTATGTAATTATAAGACTGACAATAATTAAGAGTTTCTTCGCTACAATTAGTTTAGAATTATCAGTCTACAAGAAGCTGATAGTTTATCAGTGAAAAAGGTATCAGTATAGTGTTAGTATCCTCAGTCAGGACGCTGACCTTAATCTACATTTATCAACCAAAATTTAGCAAGATAACTGAGGTTACCTGAGCAGCAGAGGACCTACCAACCCAGCATAGACAACACATAATGTTGACTGATCATCTCTTAACCCTGGCACATCTGACGATGATTCATTGAGACGTTTTTACCATATCATTTCTACATTTACGACATTTTTGAAGGATATTAATCCAGGATAACAAATGACGAGACAAAGAGACATGTTATACCGGTGTTCCAGTATCGTATGATTTCAACAAAGGTTGATCAAGACATTATACCTGCACAGTTTTGAGTGGCTGACCAGTCGGGCAATAGTACAGGATAATCGAGCAATTACAGGATGTAACTAGGCCAGTGGCAAGTGACAAGTTTGACTACAATTGATGAAAAGTTGAGGCAAATTGTTGATGGCGATTGATCGATTGTAGAAGTTTGATAAGGTATCATTTATGGATGGTCACCCCCACTCATGACTCCAGTGTGTGTGTGTGTGTGTGTGTGTGTGTGTGTGTTTGGAAGGGTCCGATCAATAATACGGCACCAATATAGGAATACGAGTAACGGTCATAATGATACACGAACGTCATCAATACACAGAACACATTGTCTGAATAAGGCCGAATGTGAAAGTAAGAAAATGTTCAGCCAATCAGGTGGTAATATCTCGTCATTAAGAAGCTAATGGTGTGGCAAGAAAACACATTATAGGTTTCTATGTCTTCCACATACACACACACACACACACACACACACACACACACACTCACTGCATGTATGACCAAACAGAACTAAGAGGCATTTCTTAAAGCTGCAACGTCCCAAGTACGAAAGAAAACGGACTGAGGATTCTAGATAACGCACAAAAGTTCCTCGTTAATGTGTTACCTTCATCAGCGTGACGGAACGACCCAAGGGCACGACGGTGCGGCCCTTGGGTATAAGGTCCTGGTCATCATTACCTAAGCATAGTACCATCGTGCTCAAGTGATTAGTTCAGGACACTGACGAGAGTGAGACCGAGCAATGATAACACCTGGGGAACTACTGCTGACCCAGCAGGAAGCAGGTCAGGCAATTCGTCTCATGGAAGAAAAGGTAATACGGGACCTCAGCATTCCCGGTCCAGTTATGGGATGATGTCAGCAGCAACTGCATATCACGTGACCTGAGTCTTCAGTCATGTCCCCAATTGGCTCTCTATTCGGGTCAGCACGGGCTCGAACCCTGGTCGAGGAAATGACAAAACAGTGGACTTCACGAGAGCGCCACACTCGAGGGCGCAGCTCTGACGTTCTTCACCCAAGAACTTCGTCCACGAGTTGCACTTCACAACTGCGAGACCCACAACTGTTGTGGCGAGGATTATGGTCTTACACCACGTTACTCACTGTCTCTGTAACTAATAAATAATCAAGAAAATAACTGAAAAACTTAACCGCCAGGAACCTAATCACTTGTGGCATTTTCAAGCAACAAAAGCTCTGAAAGCGAACACAAAAATTATAACATTTCATATTGTAAATGCTACAGTGATCTCTCGAGGCCACACATCACATCAGGAAGCAGTCAGACAACCATGATGATCATCATCATCATTTAGATTATCATTCTTCATATTACCGGAACCGAAAGCAACACAACTGCACAATTCGCACAACGTACACGACAGATTAATTTCATCTCCACAGGATATTACCTGCAGTGCTCGTGGCACAGTTGAACAAGACCTACTTAGCTAAGTAATCAGCTTTAAGGAATGATAATTATACCCTGACGTAATCCTACCCTGAACATCATGCTAACATGGGATAAAACAGACGAGAAATATGATGTTCTGAAGATTCCTGATCATCAACAAGCCATCATGGGTGTGGATCTAATCTGACACATAACTAGGTTTTTAACCCATCATAACACATCATGGGTCTGGGTTCAACCCTTAGTATGGGGTGAAAATAATTACATACAGAAGGTTCCTCTCTCTCTCTCTCTCTCTCTCTCTCTCTCTCTCTCTCTCTCTCTCTCTCTCTCTCTCAGTAGAGAGACATAAACCCAAGCCAAAAACATGAAGCCTTACGGAGTTAATAACCGAATTCGATCTCATAAAGAACTAAAATATAAACACAAATTTGAGGGAAGGTGTTGATATGTAACTTCGTTAAGTTGAGCAAAAGCTGCTGATGTTAGCAGCCGTCACTTGCTGTGGGCCGCAGACGGAGGCCACACGGAGGATAAGCCAGAGCTTCACGCTCAGGTGGGTGTAAATATGTGGTAGTTATTCTTGGAACTATTTAAAGCTTGGCTGATGATCATAATGGGGACCATGAGGAAGTGACGGAAATTTTTCCTCTTCCACTGCTCTCTCTCTCTCTCTCTCTCTCTCTCTCTCTCTCTCTCTCTCTCTCTCTCTCTCTCTCTCTCTCTCTATCTATCTATCTATCTATCTATCTATCTATCTATCTATCTCAGGCACCATCCTGTAGAACACAGGGGCAGGGTTTCAACAGAGGTGCCTTGCTAACCAATAAGGTGTCACGTTTCCAAGCAAGTGTCGGATCTCCTGGCCCGCCTGTCCTTCCTTGTCTTGTAGTAAGCAAGGAAATAGACGTGGGCTACAATCTACAGGTGTCTGTACTGGAAGGTACCGGAGCTCCAACCTGACGAACTTCCAATCAACAAATAATATCAGCAATTTGAAATTTAGCATCTTGAGTACAAGGGTACTACCCCTGAGCACGACGGTACGACCCCTGAGCACGACGGTACGACCCCTGAGCACGACCCTTTAGCATGATGATTCTCCTCTTGAGCAGCACGGTGCGACCTTAGTTACAACGACCTGGCCTTTTCCCTGACCCTTACGGTCATGCTTTCTTGCTCACACCCCAAAATGTTAATGTAAACGGTGCAAAGTCAGCACCACAAACCAGTGGTACCCCAGCTGATGGTGCACGTACCTCTCTCTAATGATGCGTGAACTATTAACAGGGAACTACTGCCTTGAACCATTTCATTAACAACCAGTCGTCAGTGACCACAAAATTCGACTGTTAATGGGGGAAAATTTCCCATCACCAAACAATCACCTTCACAGAAACAGACATTGAACAGACACGGAGTCCATGAAGACATCTCGCCAGACAAAAAGGACATTTAGGTATTCGGAAATGGGCACGGCTGACTCACTGCTGACGGCTGACGAACGTGAGCGCCTGACACCTAACCAGCACTGTCAGCAGTTAATGAATCTAAGGTATAACATGTGGTACCTCGCTTCGATGTCTTTTTCACAGTTTTGCTTTCTCTACTTTATACCATACATAATCATGTCTCTCATTTCTCGTTCCTTCTTGTATCGCTTTGTCTTTACTGTATCCTACATCTTCGCCCGTCCCTTACTGTATCCTACATCTCCACCCGTCCCTTACTGTATCTCTTTTTCCTGTCTCGTGACAACTCTGGGAAACAGAAGGGAAAAAATGGAATGGGAGTGTGAACAGACACAGGAAGTGGGGTGATTCAGGTGTCTTCAGCGATGGTGTCACCGAAGGAGGAGGACGATGGCAATCTGGGAAAACAATGACAGAAAGAAATGAGAGAGAGAGAGAGAGAGCGAGAGAGAGAGAGAGAGAGAGAGAGAGAGAGAGAGAGAGAGAGAGAGAGAGAGAGAGAGAGAGAGAGAGATAGAAGTATACTCATAAGGAGGAACAGACGTTGTCTAAATGTGAGGTAAGAGATAGAGTATTAATAAGTAAACAGTGAGTAAGGGAGTGAGACAGTGTAACGTAAAGAAACAGAGCGTGAGGGAGACTGTGAGTGAGACTCATGAAGATATAACGAAGACAGACATGAGAGAGGAGACAGCCAGGACGAAGAAATACGCCCCAGAACGTAGGTGATATTATAAGAATAACGAAGTGTAAGAAAGTAGGAAACGAGTATTGTGTGAAGGTGGACAGCCAGAGAGATCAACGAAAGAAAGGGAGACGAGACAGGACAGGAAGAGAGAGAGACAGGGAGACACTAGTGTATCGAGGGAGTGACCCTTCACCTACACCCTGTGAGGGAGACAATGGTGACAATGTTGATGGTGTGATAACACCTCGCTGTCCTCCCGAGGCGAGACACAATACTCTTATTAACATGAAAATAAAAGGAAAAGTAGGAACCGAAAGTAGTTCAGGGGGCAGGGGCGGGGGAGGGGGGGTGGGGTGGACTTTGGGGGGTGTAAGTAGATGCCGAAAGTAGAACAGGGAGGGAGGGAGGAGGACGGGAGGGGGGTGCCAGGTAGCATGATGTAGCAGGGTAAGGGGGGGTGGGTGCCATGATGCCGTGGGGGGGGGGGGGGGCACGCACTATAAAACAGGGGGACTGAGGGTTAGGTTTGCCAGGTAAAGGCGTCAGGTCATAGGTCAGCGTCTTAACCTCACACACACACACACACACACATATACACACACACACACACACACACACACACACACTTGAAGGATCAGTCAAAACAAAGTCTGCTGCAAAGTGTACGTAGGGTACACAAATACAGACAGACAGACACGAACACAGACAGGAACGAGACTAACCAAAGACCTCACATGTACCGCCGGGGGGGGGGGGGGGGGGGTTAGGCTGCCATTACTGCCAACCCTTTCACGTCTTCATTTCACTTTCGGTCTGTAAAATACTCCTCCTACCTGTGGTCATGTCATATCTACATCTACAGCTATCTAACTACCTACAGTTTGTGAACGAAGTCAGGTATATGGCAGAAGTTGTTTATGGCTTTCTGTTCAGGTTATCAATATGAGACCATGAGATGTTTGTGTCATGAGTTTCAAATAAAGATTCAGAAAGATTTTCCATTACTTAAATTTTCCAAAGTTGAGTCAACAAGACAGTAGAGAATAAATCAAATAAATGAACTGTTAAGAAATCGGCCGTAAGAAAGGATTTCCAACACAATGAAATGTTACAGAAACTATAAACTGTAATACAGAATAATCAGGTCAAAGTCAAGGGAGAAGTGTCTTATGATTCATGTTGGGCATTTCCACACCCATCAGAGCTTCACTTCTCTATCATGTATGCATTTCGGAGCGTTGGAACATTTCTTTCCTTCAGTATGACCTCTTGTGACCTGATGGATGCTAATCCAGCTCTAAACCGGTCCTTGTGGATGTGGAAGTTGATCTTGGCACCACAGATTAAGTTCGCAAATAATGATCGGTGTGACCTACGCTTGGCTACAGGGCCTCGAGTTAGATACGTTAGAGGAATGACTGCAATGCCGTCACACAGAAGCCGCCTGGAAAATTGACGTGATCAAAATAGTAAAGAAACGAGAAAATCATTCCAATATGAACGCTTAAAACATCGTGATTGACTGATCAATTTGTCGTTCATAAACCATCAATTTGGTTACGAAATGAACCCAAAAGTTCCGTTGGTCACAGCAGCGGTTTCGACCGAGTTAGTGATCATCTGTTTAACGATGGTTGGGGGTCGTAAGTATGGCCATGGGACGCCATCCTGTGGTTGACTCCCGGCAAGGCAGATGGAGTGTGTGTGTGTGTGTGTGTGTGTGTGTGTGTGTGTGCCCTCCCAAGCTAAGTGATAAGTACATAGTCGTAGTCTGAGGCCCTCACGATGGATAACATGACCAAGACTGTCCAAGTGTGTCCACAAGACCTTGTCCAGTGAAATGGTAGTGTTGAGAAGATCTCTCTAACCTTAACACGATATTGGAACTGCTCTTCTCTTCATGAGCCACCTTGGTGTAGTGGTCAGTGTCGCTGGGAATGGTTCGATGGGCAAAGGTTTGAATCGATGCCCAGGGCAGTCAGCCGGCGGCCCATAGCCAACAAAGCTGTATATTCTTTAAGTATGTTATGAGCACCCGACGGGCAACCATGTCCCATGTGCAACACCTGAAGAGTCACTGCGTCCTACAGACACTGTGTCACCGTTGGCTACTGGAAAGTTGGCTGGTTCAACGTCTGTTTCTTTCTTTCCACGGCCAGATTGTGGAACTTCTTTCCTCCATATCATTTTCTAAGTTTCTGTGGCACGTTTTCCTCTGGTGGAGAAATCCTCTTATCACAACTTAACGACCGAGTGATACACTTTTTCCCCAACAGGCCCAAACTAGACGTGGGAACCAAGTGATTAGTATCTTTATGTTGGATTCCTCAAAGTCAAAGATAAATGAAATAATCTGACAATCTATTTTCTGAGATGAAAATAATTAATTCCTGCCATTAACGTCAAAGACAATTACACCACGGCAGATAAATAGGAGAATTCGTATCAAATCAATTCACGTAATCATGAGAATAAATCTGTGAATAGAATCTTCTAATTGATTTAATCCAAGAATAGATTTTATTGGTTCACTCTCGCCTGACTGGTATCTAACAGTTACTTGGTATAGGTTAATGAGGGTCTTGGAGGCTTCGCGTAAAGAGAGCCGAGACAGGTGTACCTGGTGCTGGCCACATCCAATCATTCATGTGTACCTATCGTGTACTACATAAACACACTTCCTATACACCTCACAAACACCCTACGTTTAACTAACATCAATAGATTTCTCGCATTTCTAACAAACGCTTATATATTCTACGTAAATTTAACAACGACCTGCACATTCTATATATATCTAACAAGAAACAGATTTCGAACAAAGCACCAGTACATATCTAACAAAGCGCCAGTACATATCTAACAAGGCTCAGTACATATCTAACAAAGCACCACTACATATCTAACAAGGCTCAGTACATATCTAACAAAGCGCCAGTACATATCTAACAAAGCTCAGTACATATCTAACAAAGCACCAGTACATATTCAACAAAGCGCTAGTACATTTCTAACAAAGCACCAGCACACTCCACATTCTCTCGTACACTCAACCAACACATATACATCTCCTAAGCATTTAACAAACACTGTTATCAAAACACTCATGATATTTGCATTGTTAATTTTGACATTAATATTCCCAGTGGATGACTAAAGTTGTTTAGATTATTCATAGAAATTATCAGTTGTTAAGTATTCTGAAGAATTCCAAGCCAGACTGCGAGAGTAACGCGTTTAGTTTCTCTCTCTCTCTCTCTCTCTCTCTCTCTCTCTCTCTCTCTCTCTCTCTCTCTCTCTCTCTCTCTCTCTCTCTTCCCATACAGTACGTTCCTGAACCAAACCTCTTCCCCCTCCCCCACGGCTGTACCTTTCTCTATGCCCCTCACTACATGTCGCACACCGTACTGCCGCACCTCATACATCGTTAACCTGCCATATATTGCACAAAGAGAAACCTGCATACAACCCTCATTATCCACCACTCTCACTCCTCACACAGCGTAACTCTCCCATCAACATAGCCATTTATATCCCTTGACGCGTCTACACTCTGGGTGGCACTTCCACCCCCACGCCACTCGTATTACTTAAGTATGGAGTCAAATAAATAAAGTACCTTCCATTTAGCTCTAAGAAGGTACTAGAATTGCTTTGATATTTCTATTGTAGCCCTAGCAATACAGCTACCTTTTCTCCTGTGTTCAAAAGTAAAATATCAAGTTCCTCGTTCTATATATATATATATATATATATATATATATATATATATATATATATATATATATATATATCATAGTATCACACTTATTAGAAAATATCATAAATGAAATTATATTTTAAAATTGTAGACTAAAACCTATTACAGTCAATTCAGTCTGGAGTCCAACCATAAAATTACTTATGCATTCTTTCTTAAGCTTCAAAACACCGTGCCTGAACTGATTACCTGTAAAGAACTCTATCATATATATATATATATATATATATATATATATATATATATATATATATATATATACTTGTTATCATTCTGTTGTGTTGGGAACTTTCACTATGGCGCCGAGCTAAATTTGCTGGTGGACGGGTCGACATCTTAAAAATAAAAATCTTTAAGTAAACAATAACAAATCAAACATCCTATCAGGTCATTAAACTTTTCCTTTTATATCTGATGTTAGGAGATAAACACATGGCTAATGTATTCATCCCAGAATGGTAGCGATGTGTCTTAACCACTATTTTGACGGCAGAGTCGTGTCTTGGTAAACACTCAACTCTTCCCACACTCTTCCTCACCAATACTCAAAAAACAAATACATTACCCGGAAAAACTGTCAACGTGACTTGGGGGAAACAATAGAAGTTATTATAAAACCAATTCCTAAAAGTAGGAAAGGTGATAGTGCTAATCTAAAGCCAGTGGAAAAAAAACTAGTACAAAAGGGCTTAACTAGAGG
This sequence comes from Panulirus ornatus, assembly GCF_036320965.1. NCBI lineage: Eukaryota > Metazoa > Arthropoda > Malacostraca > Decapoda > Palinuridae > Panulirus > Panulirus ornatus. The sequence continues at coordinate 1,210,855 of NC_092269.1, forward strand.
AGGAGTTTGAAGTAGCGTGGTGTCCGCCCGCTCGACCAGCAGCAGTTCTGAGAGGGAAAGTATACTTTATCTGAACCCAACCACACCCGCTAACCTGCACGAAGCAGCCATTATAAACCTTCGTAAGCCGATGTTTGAGGACCCTACTCACGTAAACGTACGTCGGAGATGTACAATAACATTAACAATTTATTATCCATAAGTTTATGTGATGAAAAGTTTGGGAGGATTTACAAAATTAGGGGGTCTTAGTTGTGATTTTGGCTTGTTTCGTACAAGCGAGGCTGGAAAGTAGAGCAGTCTTGATATTATATATTGGTGGTGTTGCACAATGTTTCGCTCGAAGAACCTCTCACCTCACTTCTGTTCGACACAGACCATCTAATCTCCCACTTGTTGTACAACATCAATCAACGAAGATTAAAAAAAAAAAAAAGAACTATGTTAAGTCCTCCAGTATCAGTTGTAAACAAGTATGTCAAACTCCTGGCAATATATAACTTTAAACAGCTCGAGGATTCGACGACTGGGAGATAAAAGCGAGCGAGGGTGTGTGAAAGGTGTGCGAGGCACCGGTCACGCCTGGAGTGAGGGTGGATCTATGGATCACTTGCCGCCCGAGTCTCTTTTTTTTTTTTTTCTTTCAGCTATTTGGTTGCCCCCCTGGACGACCAGCGCCGACGTTCCTTCGTTCTGGAAGACGTAACAGAACTTAATACGTACAGAAATTGCTGACATGACAACAGGTGGCGTAGGAACAGAGGCCAAACTCGCCCACAAGTGGACGAAGTTACCAAGTGCACAATTTTCTTTAAGGCAGCAGGAAAGACGTGATGACCGGCAAAATAACTCCCCGACCGACTGGTTACAATAAACCAATGGCACGTACTTGCGGTTTTCTATGTCGTCAAAGATCATCGTCGAATGGTTCCGACACATCAGTGTTGTTGGCTCTGGTGATACCTGGCACATGAACAGTTCCGGTTTCTGTGTTTATCTCAAAAAGTAAAAGGTTTTTTCCGGTTCTGTTTACATTTCCTGGTGAGGTTTTGCCGGATAAACGGTTGAAATATGAACATTGTTCTCACTGGATGGTTTAGTGTGATTCTTGAAAACTTAGTTTATGAAATCTTATAATCATACGTAAAACAAACGAACAGACAATCAGATAAACATACATAAACCCACAAATCCATAAACGCGCACACACACACACACACACACACACACAGACTGAATTATTATATACGTATTAATCATACTAATCACCTACACTGTACGTATATAATTCCATACAATCAACATGATTTCTTACAAACCGGTTTATATTGACAGTTGCCTTCTATGCGAGGCAAGCATGACTGGCCAGTGTAACGAGCCAGTGTGACGGTGTGTCGAGAGAAGCGAGTGTGACAATCGGTACTAGAGCGTAACGGTAGTATCAAGAGATAAGAAGTGTGCATGAATAGCAGCCTAACGCTTTTGATATTATATATATATATATATATATATATATATATATATATATATATATATATATATATATATATATATATATATATATATCAGTAGGGAAAGTAAATCGCCGGATTTAAAAATCGTTTGGTCATCATTACTGATATTCTGAATCGTGAAAGGTGAATCAGAAGCCGTTAAACCAACATAAACCCGATGAAGTACAATGTCCGATGGTTTATATATCTTCCGAGAAAAAAAAAATGGATATTAAATTTCGTTCCCTCGAGGAGAAAAACATTTGTGAACCTTTTACGTAATAAGAGAAAATGGATCAGGGATGTTATAGGTACCTGTACCGTCTGTGAACTGTACCGGCACGAGTACCTTCCCTGGATGGTACACTCATCAGTACCATCCCCAGACGGTACAATCAGTACCATCCCCAGACGGTACAATCAGTACCATCCCCAGACGGTACAATCAGTACCATCCCCAGACGGTACAATCATCAGTACCATCCCCAGACGGTACAATCAGTACCATCCCCAGACGGTACAATCAGTACCATCCCCAGACGGTACAATCATCAGTACCATCCCCAGACGGTACAATCAGTACCATCCCCAGACGGTACAATCATCAGTACCATCCCCAGACGGTACAATCATCAGTACCATCCCCAGACGGTACAATCAGTACCATCCCCAGACGGTACAGACAGAAGCAACATTCCTAGATTGTGCAGACACCAGCTGTGTCCTTGGACGGTAGAGACATGAGTGTGTCCCTGGACAAGCAGACATCCTCACCGTCCCTGACTCATTGCATGAAATTATTTCTATAAAGTTAATAACATCAATACACCAGAATAATATCGCTTAATTATCTTTCAACATTATATCATCAAATTAAAGCAATAAAACTTTATCATGATAACTGTGATTCATGGATATTTCACTCCATAGTTAATGAATCGTATAGATCAAAGTTGGTATAAACTAACCAAGAACATAACTATAAAATTCTTATAAGAAAATGAAACACGAAAATCCACCTCTTGAAATAATATTAAAAGCAACATAGACACCGGAGGGTAAGATGAATCATGGCAATATATCAGCCTATCTAATTAAGTCTGTCTGGATTCAGGGTCTTCAGATCTGAATTAATTTATCTCATTACCTTAATAAGATGCAGCAGAATCTAATGTTTGCTGCAGCATGTTCCCTCATGCCTTGATGAGTGAAAGTTATGTAATATAACACTGTGTTAGCCGACCTTGACTACGTGATAACATCAAAGGACAAATAAGAGTACAGTGTTGTTGAGGACTGTCTTCACCCCATCATTTCCCTCCTCCTGTGTGGAGCGCAGTTTCGAAGCTGCAGAAACCCCATAAAGGGAATCCTGGATTCAAGTAATAATAATGATAATAATAATGATAATAGTAATGATAGTAATAATAATAATAACAATATCAATGATAATAATAATGATGATAATAATATCAATAATAATAATGATAATAATGATTATGATGATAATGATAATAGTTATAATAATAATGATAATATAAAGATAAATACTAAATACGATAAGGAGCTTATGGTATGTACATTCATAATCAAATGCCGTAAATGTCAAGATACACAAATACATCTTTAGAGAAACTTTGACAGCGTGAGCGTAGATGACCAACTATGTAACTACATGACACACTCCACACACATCGCATCCCAGAGTAACCTCAACACTAACTCAAGTAGTAAGGCTCACATCAAAGAAATAATACATTTCTTACCTTTATGTTTGATATGTAAATAATACATTTCTTACCTTTATGTTTGATATGTAAATAATACATTTCTTACCTTTATGTTTGATATGTAAATAATACATTTCTTACCTTTATGTTTGATATGTAAATAATACATTTCTTACCTTTATGTTTGATATGTAAATAATACATTTCTTACCTTTATGTTTGATATGTAAATAATACATTTCTTACCTTTATGTTTGATATGGAAATCCTCTCGTCAAATGTCAACACTGTCTCTTCCTCTGGGGCCACATGTATCGTATGAGTTGTCCTCGCTCTTCCCCAGAACTGTGGACAAGCAATATGGAAATTGTTTTTAAGATAATCGCAACGAAGAATCTATAAAATATTTTGGTTAAGGTTCTACAACATGCATTGATCAGCATCACTACCGGAAGCACAATATCAGAAGTAGCAACACGCAGAAATCATTGTCATGGGATGTACAGCAATAACAGCATCACAGGAAATATAACAATCATACCTGAAACTTCTTAAATCAAAAGATTATTCAAGTTTGAGTAAATAGCAAGGAGAGAAGTGAAGTGCACTACAGGGAGAGTATGAAGCACCACAAACAACGTACAGTAGTTATGACGGGTAATTAGAGTCGTACAAACGATCCAGCGGACGGTTTGTGGTGAAGGGTGATGGATGCGGGAGACTTTGGCTCACTTCTTACTAACCTGTTGTGGTCTCTGGCTCGCCCACACAGTATACGTTCACTTCAGCGTTATGTTACACCTCTATACGTTCACTCCAAAGCTATATTACTCTGAAGTGGTCTTCCTCGATAGTTATACTATATATTCATACCAATAAACACACAAACACACCGTCACACTGCACTCTACACACAGCCAAACTACGCTAATATGAAACAACCTCTCGCGCGTTACGAAGGCCAGCCAAACAACCTCATTATTAACTATCATTTTCTAAAAGATTTAACACATTACACACATGTTTTAGCCTCATCATAAAGATATAAACGCACACACACACACACACACACACACACACACACACACACACACACACACACATACACACAAACACACATTATACACACAAAGTTAAGAGAAGGAGCAACACAAGTGTAACATTTCCTTCATGATGCACAGATAATAATCATAAATAATAATCACACACAAAAACGAAATGACAAACCTACACAAACACACACTAACTCAAACAAAATAAAAACAAGCCTAACAATGAAAACAGACACACAAAAACAGACGCACCAGAACTCCTTCCCCGTAATGTACACGGAGGTACGTAATTACCACCAGGTAATCATGTCGTACCTGAACTATTCGTTTGTCAAATATACGGCTTTTGAAAATGAATGAACTTAACTGGCATTCAAACACTCCTCTTCCAGCAAGCAAACACGTGGAGTCCATGAATGAAATGCCATTCGCTAGTTCGCTAGTTCGACAATTGCCTTTACCACCTTCGCTGTCTAAAGACAGTAAATATAATGGGTCCATTAAAACTCCACGTGACGGTATTTACTGCGTCCTAATGCATAAGCATCATATGATTATTTTAATAATTTGTTATAGTTCTTAACAGTACAGCAGGACCAAAAAAAAAAAAAGGATGTGTATCTATCTTTCATTTCTGGAGTGATTCAGGAAGCAAGTCGTTTTGAATTAGATTTAAAACGATTTAGAATAATGCATTTCTATTCGTTTCGTCTTAGAGTACACATTCGAACTATTCATTAGAGAATCGCGACTCTGAAAAATTTTAGACTATCTGCAGTTTCTTTACAACCTGCATTCGACGCAAACTTATCAAAACTTAGTTTTAGATTCCTGACTCACACACCTTCGATCCTTTATGATATACAGAGGATCTATAACATGGAGTCTATATGGTCTCCTTCAGATAGTTCTTCACCCTAGCATGAGTTCGAAACCCTCAACTTCCTGAAGGGGCTCCCCTGTCCCCGTCCCCCACACACACTGGCCTCAAGTATAATGCTTACACTTATGTGTGTGTGTGTGTGTGTGTGGTCTATAAACCAGCGTCATTCTGCTGTAGAAATTCAAAGCGATGGATAGAATCCTTACCAGTGATGTTGCCCGAATTTATCAAGTACTGTGAGGAATATAATGAATATCCCAGTGATGAATATGATGAATGAATTCAATGAAATATGTGATGAATATAATGAATATAATGAACGGTATGATGAAGATTTGTCAATAATTAAGGTATGATGTGCACTAATGACCTTAACTATAAACCACTGATGGCAAAAAGTCATTGGTCACTTCCCCATCTGTGCTACCCACCTAGTGCCTCTCCCACCTGTATCACCCACCTAATGTCTCCCCCTACTTGTGCCACCCACTAGTGCCTCACATGTGTGCCACCCACTAGTACCTCTCATCTGTGCCACCCACCAGTGCCTCACATGTGTGCCACCCACTAGTACCTCTCATCTGTGCCACCCACTAGTGCCTCACAAGTGTACCACCCACTAGTACCTCTCATCTGTGCCACCCACTAGTGCCTCCTGGTCTGTGCCACCCTGAGTGCCTCTCCCATCTGTGCCACTTCCCCCATCACCTCAGCTGTTGACCTTTAACATGGAAGTTTAACTTTTATCTTCATAACTTTTTTTTTTTCTTTATTTCCTTGATACAGAAGCACGAGGTCTGGAGAGGAGGACATGCAAGAAATACCGTCCAATATGAAAAGACACACACGAAGATAAAGCAAGATACCGAAGAAGATAAAGAAGATAAGAAGATATTGAATAAATTAGCGTTGACAATTGTGTAATTGGGTTATTGTTAAGACTAATTGGTCATTAGCATACCCTGTTTTTAATTAGATTACCGGAGGATGGGATATTAAAGGGCACTAATTAACGACATTAGTTATCTTAATTGTTCATCCTTCAACAATTAAGAATAATGGATAAACTTTAATGGTTGTTATTAATGATTACCTACATCGGTATTGTGATTACTTACATCGGTATTGTGATTACTTACATCGGTATTGTGATTACTTACATCGGTATTGTGATTACTTACATCGGTATTGTGATTACTTACATCGGTATTGTGATTACTTACATCGGTATTGTGATTACTTACATCGGTATTGTGATTACTTACATCGGTATTGTGATTACTTACATCGGTATTGTGATTACTTACATCGGTATTGTGATTACTTACATCGGTATTGTGATTACTTACATCGGTATTGTGATTACTTACATCGGTATTGTGATTATTTACATCAGTATTGTGATTAACCGCAAAGATACGCTGTTTAAAAGCAGTGTAGGAGCACGATCAAAATATTCAATGGAGACTTAAAAACATTTAAAGGAACTTGGAAATATCTAAGGAAAATTCTTAAAAAGAAATATAGATACTTTGGATTGTTGGAATTCTCCAAAGTTACTCGTTCGATATTAAAGTATCTTATTAAAAACGTGTACCCAATCTCGTCTTCTTTACCTCACCTTCCATATACGCATTGATAGTCAACAACCACATCATGCACTCTTTCACAACCCTCACAATTGTCCTAAAATGTTCTCTTCCTTCTCCTTATATCCTCACTCTTCCCAGCAACTCACGCCTCTCACGCCGTAAGTTCCCAACGTCTCCCACAGTTCCTTCCTGCATAGTCTATGTCACTGGTTTCAGAAGCATGAAAATGTCGTATTCGTTATACGACTCCAAACAGTCTTTACTGATTTATGTAATCTTAATAGTAAGAAATGATAATAACCTTCAAAATAATCATGATCTTGATCAATATTCGTGACGGGATGTAACGAGTGGATGGTGTGTAAACATCTTAACAAGACTTACGTTTGTGTAAAGATCTTAACAAAACTTACGTTTTAAAACCTGTGCGAGAGTTGTCTTGTGGATAGTACTCCACCCTCAACACTGCGTAGTGATCAGTGAGTGTCTGCTGGTTGACACCTGCTTCAAACGGCGCACGCATGTGAACACTGTGTGTGAGGGTTTCGAATGCATTTGGCTGGAACATATTTTGACTGACATACGTAGGGACGACTGACGAAGGAATGACTGCAATATTAATATTGCTGAGACACTTGGTAGGATAGGACAGTGTTTATACGGTTGATACCACCAGACATACATCGTATACATCAGCAAGACACCTACAGTAGGTTAGTCTGAATCACCGAAACAAGACAACCAGGTTGTTAGCCCACCATATGGCCAACGCCTCACAAAGACACCGTAATTTTTGCTCAGTATCCCGTCGTTAGCGCAGTCCGTCCCTCCACACGTAAACTTAAATCTGCAGGTACATCTATGTACGACTACTGGGTTCTCTAGATGTGTATATATACATCAAAGCTTACCTAAGCATATATATACATACAGAGAGCTAAGTACATGGTACTGGATACACACACAGACACACACACACACATACACACACACACGCACACACACACACACATACATATATATATATATATATATATATATATATATATATATATATATATATATATATATATATATATATATATATATATATATATATATTCATATATATAATCTACGACTTCCAGTCAAGGAGGCAGTGTAGGTTGGCCCTGGGTCTGTTCTGGGAATAACTTTAGGATCTGGGAACGGAAATTGTTGAGGAATATTTCATATATTTCGTGTGTGGTACAGTAATACATGATGTGTAACCGGAAGGCATACAGAATAATAGCTTCGCTGGTAATAACGAAAATCAAAGACAAATATAAACCCGCAGGGTTATTATAAGGATTTAGGATATAGAAACTTCATTCTTTTACCTTCATAAGTACAGAGTATAGAGTAATAGCTGTTGAGACCAGTGAAGCAGAGACCTATGTTAACAAATGAGATCCACGGGGATAAAAATGCATGGCGAAAGAAACTGTCTTAAATAATACACAACAAGGAATGAAAAAGTTTCAGATGGTCATGTGGAACCTTTGTTACATATCCACGTAGGATAAACTGATGAATTTTCAACAGCAGTACCACATTATCATTAATTACCTAATCACTTATCATACGTGCAAAACTGTAGAGAGATGAAATAAGATGACAGACTTTCAATGAAGGAAAAAGTTTGTGCTGAGGTGAATATATTCCTTCATTCTGGTTTGAAGAATGTATATATAAGAAGGACTAATGCTATGACCAACAAGGATAATCATCAAATGATAATTCAAAGCAACAAAGAAATCAAACGGCAAACAGAGGGTAATGGCGGGAGAAAGAATAAGAACACAAGCGCATGACAATGAGAGTTGCAAAGGTCAAATGAGGGTTCGTACCCCACCCCCGCCTGGAACACACACACACACACACACACACACACACACACACGTGCGCGCACACATAAACACACACACGCACAAACACAGAGACACGCCTCATTTGACCCGATTCTATACACTCGGAATCCCAGACCGGATCTGATGCCTGATTCAGGAGGGAAACAGAAGGAACCCGAGGCGTGTGGCGGAGGTGGCCAGACGTCATGGCTGGACGGGCGTGTAGTGAGTGATTCACATGTGTTGGTGTGCTTTAAGGCACCTCAGACGTGCCTGGCGGGAGACTCTGCGCTTGGCTCCGCCGGCCATATAAGTACAGGGCACCATGAAGGCGGGGGCACATACTTAAACTGCCGGGAGGAGGATGTGAGTTCGCGGTACGCGCTGAGAATTTCTGAGAGCCGTTGAGGCAGCCATCCACCCACACCGTGACAAATATTCTGGGTATTGAGAATATTGTATTGAGAATATTGTATTGGTTCCACACACACACAACGTGAGGAAGACTCGAACTATGTCAGCTTAGCTTATGCAGCTTCGGGAGCTGATTTAAGGGCAATGTGATGTAAGATTTCAAGTTTTGCGAACTGGAATGTTATGTGATAACCTTTTGGGGAAGGTTTTAGTGTGACAACCGAGTGCTTGTGCGACAATGTTGATTTTGCTTCTGTGTGTGTGTGTGTGTGTGTGTGTGTGTGTGTGTGTGTGTGTGTGTGTGTATGTGTGTGTGTGTATGTGTGTGTGGTGGGGGGAGAAGGTGCCAACCAGAGGAAAGACAACTTCTCTCTCCCCAACTTACTCCCCAGTTCACTCCCGACCCTCAGCTTCGGTCATCCCTCCCTAACATACCCGTCTCCTCCCCCGCTCTCCTCAGTATCTACCCCTCCTCCGGTATCCTCCCCGGGCAGGATGCTCTCCCCAACCCCGGCAGGAGCCTGGTCAGGGCCAGGAATAGCCCTGGAGTCAGGGTTAGTGGTGGCCCTCCAGGAGGTGTGGGCCGCTGGCTCAGCTTGGCCCAGGGTACACACAACCTGGCCAACCTCTCCCTGACTCACCCTACCACTCCAGGACAGGCCGAGCCTGACCAAGCTTGGCCTAAGCCCTGCACTATAACCTACCCTACCCTACCCTACCCTATCCTGCCCTGCCCTGCCCTGCCCTTCCTTGCGGTCGGAGACTCCCACACCTGTGCGACCGGATAGCCATATCAAGCCCGTCTATCGAACGTGTTACATATCTCAGAGGTGACGTCAGACAGATATCATGGGATGAAGTCATGTGTTTCCTCCCATTATTCAGCACTGCGCCTCGTCGTTATTCAGCACTGCGCCTCGTCGTTATTCAGCACTGCGCCTCGTCGTTAGTCAGCACTGCGCCTCGTCGTTATTCAGCACTGCGCCTCGTCGTTATTCAGCACTGCGCCTCGTCGTTAGTCAGCACTGCGCCTCGTCGTTATTCAGCACTGCGCCTCTTCGTTATTCAGCACTGCGCCTCGTCGTTATTCAGCACTGCGCCTCGTCGTTATTAAGCACTGCGCCTCGTCGTTATTCAGCACTGCGCCTCGTCGTTATTCAGCACTGCGCCTCTTCGTTATTCACGAGCGATATCAAGAATTCATTTTGGAAAGTAAATATCCGTTTTATACACACTCCATACACCAGACGTTGTACGTTCAAAATACAAGCTCGCTACATTAGGATGGAGGGAACAGAAGGCAACTTTTTATAGTAAATAAGATGATGGCAAAAAGAGGGGCACTAGAAACCTTAGAACAAGAGCGGCAGAGGTTAGACATGACGAGAGAAACTGTAAAAAAGAAATAACATGTTTTATGCACGTTCTAAAATTTTTATGATGATTTGCAATTTTTCAATTTCTATCTATTTTCTCTCCAAATTTCCATATCAATCCACCTGTTCGTCCTCCTCTTCGGCTTAGTATATATATATATATATATATATATATATATATATATATATATATATATATATATATATATATATATATGTGTGTGTGTGTGTGTGTGTGTGTGTGTGTGTGTGTGTGTATAAAGTTAAGACATGGCATATATACGTGATTATGAAACAGGGCAACAATGATATAAGAATCCGATCTTGTAATATCAAATACTAACCATCGTCTCTCTCTCTCTCTCTCTCTCTCTCTCTCTCTCTCTCTCTCCCACACAAAAAGTAAAAGTGATCCTACTACAGTAGAGCAGGAGACCCACACTCACCACCACTAATGGTAGTGATGTATCGCCCTCAGGGACAGGTGTGGCGCCCACAGTTAGGGATGTGTAGGTCGACAGGTGTGGCTCCCACAATCAGGGAAGTGTAGATTGACAGGTGTGGCTCTTACAGGTGTGGATGCAACAGGTGATGAAGTGTAGCCTACAGCAATATAGTTCTCTATATACGGTAAGATGTGAGGCATGAGACATGTGCAGATATGGCCCTTGTTGGTGTGTGTGTGTGTGTGTGTGTGTGTGTGTGTGTGTGTGTGTAGGCAAAGCCTCAGATTGAAGAGGTCGTGGGAGAGGGGAGATGCAGCCAAATGGCAACCACAGCTGGCTACCTCTCTCTCACTCTAAGAAAGGGAGGATATGACCAGCTGGTAACTACTGTTGAGTAGTCCACTCTCACCATGGGAGAGGAAGGGCATGACCATCTGGTAACTAACTCACAGCCGGTTATCCCACTCTCACCCTGGGTGAGGGAGGTTAGGACCAGCTGGTAACCACAGTTGGAAAAATCAAGTTACTCTCACTCCGGACTCTGGATAGGGTTGTCCTCTAACTAGTTGTTGCTGTGTCTCTTACTTTATCCTGAAATGTCTAAACCTTGTTGGTACACACACACACACACACACACACACACACACACACACACACACACACACACACACACACACACAGTGGTCCTTGATAATTACATGAAGGGAAACGAATTTGAAACATTGTGAATTATTTGCACCTGATGAGGCGGATTCACAACGTGAAACATGTTGTGTATTGTAAAGTTTCAATAAAGCATCTGAACTCCTACTGAGCTGAGAGAGAGAGAGAGAGAGAGAGAGAGAGAGAGAGAGAGAGAGAGAGAGAGAGAGAGAGAGAGAGAGAGAGAGAGAGAGAGATTGTGGCGATCAAACCTAAAAATTTCTCGAACGTAAATCATTCTTATCTGCATGATATACAACGTGTCATTAATTCCATGCCACAGTGTTTCCTTGTGGTAGTAAGACGATGCAAATAACATCACCAACCACAATGGAGGCTGTGGGATCCCCTAAGACTTGCCTTCATAACTGATTCATTTCACTTCTCTCTTTACCATTTAAGGTCAGCTTCAGATCTGGTACGTGGAAGAGAGATGTATTCTTATTATCTATGTCGACCGTAATGATAACAATTACGCCCCATTAATCAGTGGAAAGGGTTCCTCAAAGGCTCGTAGAAAATAAGGTTGGCGCCAGACACCACCAATATGACCATGAACTCAAGCTAAACAAACCTTGAGAACCACTATTATGATGTGCTAATGTTTACCCTCGTGTCCAGGTTGTGTGGTGTGGTGAGGTGTGATGTGTACTGCTGTGTACTGCTTCATGCTCCTCACATCTTCAGCTTTTACGGTCTGACTCACCTTCTCTTCTACCTTTGACACATTATTTGAAACGCATGTCTCTTCCAACGCTTCTTAAACAGAATTAGTTTTATAATGTCTTTTTATTCATTCATTCTATCTAAGTTAATTTCCTTTTTCATTATTTTCACATTGATCAGACCAGCATACACCTACACAAAACTCAACAAAATATGACTCAATATTCCTTCTTTAGTTCCCACTAGGTGTACATGTGTACTCCTGTGGACTAAAACTTTTTACATTGAAAGATGAATGTGTGCAGGTTTATATATATATATATATATATATATATATATATATATATATATATATATATATATATATATATATATATTATACACACGCTCTACTAAGATGTCAAAGGTGATTTACCACAGCATTCCTAATCAAGCAATAGTTTGTCATTAATTAATGAATATATAATGTAAATAGACGCTAACATGTGAGAGCACTTCTTCCTTTAACAATCAGTGATTTTATTCTACTCAAAGGCCTTGTATTCTCACGTCCCTTTACATAAAAATCTTTTTTCCTTTCTACCAAAAGAGTTTAGTTCTACTGAAGTTGAAAGTTATTTCTTTCTTAAAAGTGACCTCTTTTTCTTTGTGTTTCAAGGATAGACAAGGGAACATACTTTTACCATGCTGTCAAGTGTGGAAACGCACATACGAGACACTGAAATATAACTTGTTTACTTGATCAGCTGATAGGACGTAAACATATTGCGTTATATGATCAGCTGATGAGACACAACAGATGATTTGTACGCACAATCATCTAGTAATGGCTAACGTTAAACCTGTATACGTGGCTAGATGATCAAACATTACAACTGACTTGCGTACATGACTATTTCATGATAACCAGAGGTTTATTTGTGTACGTGACCTGGTGATGATAACTAAAACACACACACACACACACACACACACACACACACACACACAAACATACACACACACACACACACACACACACACACACACACACACACATACACAAACATACACACACACACACACACACACACACACACACACACACACACACACACACACACACACACACACAAACATACACACACACACACACACACACACACACACACACACACACACACACACACACACAAAAAAATATATATATATATATATATATATATATATATGTATATATATATATATATATATATATATATATATATATATATATATATATATATACATATATATATATATATATATATATATATAGAGAGAGAGAGAGAGAGAGAGAGAGAGAGAGAGAGAGAGAGAGAGAGAGAGAGAGAGAGAGAGAGAGAGAGAGAGAGACAGACAGACAGACAGACAGACAGAGAGACAGAGAAAGACAGAGACAGACAGACAGACTGACAGATAGAAGGAAGAGAATTCCATAGCTTGGCAGGTCGAGGAATGGTCAAGTAGAGACCACAGATAGGTGGACGTCAAGATCTTAGTGGTAGGAACATATACAGACACCTCACGTGAGCAATGGTCAAAATGATAACTGTAGAAAAGGGGAGAGGAGAGCAACATCACGGCGGACGGAGAGGATTGGTTGATGAAAGATAAAAACTAGATAAAGTGGAAGAGTTTTTGGCTTCACGTTGGGTATGAGAAGGTATATGAAGGACCGCACTGTATGAGGAAGAAGTGCTCTACATTGGGGGTCAATAAAACCCCTGTAGATAAGGAGCAGCTGCCTACCGTAGAGATGATTACAATACCTACACCACGCTCCTAGCTACTAGGAATTATACTGTGTACTGTTTATTACGTAGGGTTTCCAGAACAGAGTTGAGGATGTGGTTACAACCAAATTGTTTATGTTATTACAGAATAGAATTGCATTGCTTTGGAGTCAAACAATGAGAATCGAGTTAAATTTATAAAGAGATATAGAGAGAAATTGGCTATTTGAACTGTCATATTTAACCCGATTACTGCTTCCTAAATCTGAATAGCTCTACAGGTTCAAATTAAGAGAGATCTGTTGAGTACGAGAAAAAGAACGAGTATTGAGGTCAGGTGGAGAAGGAAAGTGAAATGAACTGTGTCTGGTGGAATGATCAAGGTAAGAGTGAACAGAGTTAGTGGGTGAAGAAAAAAGAAAATGATCGTTGATGTAGAGAAGAAGAGGAGTGGACGATAAGACAGAACCTTGAGGGACGCCACTGTTGACACGATGAGAGGAGGAAGCCCGTCCATCAGCGTCTACCACAACAGACCAACTAGAGAGGAAGCTGTACGTTAATGAACTGAGAAAAGTAGAAAAAAGAAGAAAGTTTTAGAGAGCATAGACTTATACCAAAGCCTATCAAATGCTTCGGAGATGTCAAGTCTCCAGTAAACATTCACCAAATTCCCTGAAGGAAAAGGACCAGAGGCGAGTGACACAGTAAAGATCACAAGTAGAGTTTGCATGTCGATAGCGGTGTTGGTAAAGTGAAAGATCAAATAGAGGTTCTAATGATGTCATACAGAGAGAGTTAGGGAAAGTTTCAAGACCTTTAGAGGTAAGAGAAGTGAGAGCGATGGGGCTACAGGGGTTAGAACAGTCTCCTCTCTCAAGGATGACGAGGAAAGGACTGAGTGAGTATATTACAAAACACATCGCCATCATTTCAAAACATTGATCCGTACTATTAACATTCTGTCCTTGTGAATGACTCTTAAAAAACGTCTACATAAAAAAAGGGAAGATGAATATGTTACCGCATTCGTTGAGTGGACACGGCAGAGTCGTAATCCCCAGCCAATACTGTACAGGTCTGGCCCTTACATCAAACCGTGGGTGAAAGGATTCTACATAGATATCAGAGCATGAGGCGCATCTGATGAGTGCCAGGCAGGCTGTTACTGTGGCACCAGCGCCCCTTGTGTCACAAGGCTCCTGGTTGGTGAGGCATGGGTAAGGAAGCAAATCCTCTGTAGTGTTGAAGTGATTTTGTGTCATGTAAATCTTTCTATCTATCTCTGTCTATCTATCGGGTTTCTCATGACTGACTGACTGACTGACTGGTCGAAGATAGTGACTGTTCCGCTGTAGATAAAGATAAAGGAAGCCAACATGACTGTCGGCATTACCAGAGCGGTGCTCGTCTGGTCATGCGGAGGTGATGAGGAACATGAGTGATCATTAGTGATCACGTTACTCACTGAAATCATCGTCAAAAATCAAGTGGGTTAAGTACTGGTTCGTCGGCGTGTGTCCAGGTCTATATACACAGACACTAACACAGAATATGTACTATTAAGTTTTGAATCTCCGTCATGACCAATGAATTACGATACGGATACGATAACGATATAGAGAAGAATGTCGACTGTTGAAGAAAGGGAAGGTGATAGATCAGTGAGTGAGAGAGAGAGAGAGAGAGAGAGAGAGAGAGAGAGAGAGAGAGAGAGAGAGAGAGAGAGAGAGAGAGAGTTGCAGTGTACCAGCCATACAGTCAGGCCTCGTGGACCATCTGGCCCTCATGTAGCAGTGAGGTAGTTGTGTACAGTACTTCACACTTCCCCTGACTCATCCCACTTTCTCTCATGTGACCACGTGTATGGTTGGCCCGCTCACGGCACGTGTTCCCTCGCGACGGTCGGCATCACCCGGTGACGAGATGTGATGCAGCCAGCATCCTGGTCCTCTGGTTAGCTGTCATTTTGGTTACATGGATCTTGTCGCTGGTCCACACCACAGAGAACGTAAGGTGTCAGCGCCTCGCATGGATCCTCTACTGTGGTTACGGGAAGGATTCGACGACGGCGCCAGGATCTCTCTCTCTCTCTCTCTCTCTCTCTCTCTCTCTCTCTCTCTCTCTCTCTCTCTCTCTCTCTCTCTCTCACACACACACACACACACACACACACACAACAACAACAAAATATACTTTTACACAACGTTAGAAAAAGTGGACTATGCCAAAATTAGACTCCCACGTTATCTATTATACAGACTCTGCACACATAGAAACCAACAATATAGCGAGAAGCGTTAGGACATAGCAGAAGATAGTGCAATATATATATATATATATATATATATATATATATATATATATATATATATATATATATATATATATGTATATAGTATGTCTTTCTGTGTACACTTGCTAACAAATCACTAGTAGTTATGATCAATTGTTATCTGATCAACGAAGACATTGTTCGATGATGAATAAGCCTGACAATCATGGATCTTGTCTGGGTTAGACTAAAGTTAATGACTTTCGACTGAATAGATTAACTGGTTAGTCGAGGTTAACTGACAACTGTTTTGTTACTAGTGGATGGAGATGACCCAGAACTGACTTCCTCCATTCTCTCTGAGTTGCGTCGTTAAATGGCTGAGACATAAGCGACCAGCTCTGTGTACACTACGATAACCAGCTACACCTGTTAATCCTTCTTGGCCCCATGATCGAACATCCATCTACCAGTCTAGCATTGTAGAGTGTCCCCCACCCCACACCACCACCATACAACTGGGAACCTTAAGTTTAGATACATACAGAACATCTGAATGATTTCATATCATTAATGCAAAACATTTATTCGAGTGATTAACAACTGGCATCATTATCTCGCCTATAGTGAGGTCTGATGGCGAAACTAATCCCAGATAATGAGAGAAGCTTCAACAATGAGAGAATTTTGCTTTTGAGCAAAGACAGGTTCTGTTCTATAGCAGGTGGAGGCTGGGTCTCCCTCTCTACACACTATGTATATCATATGAAAGCTGTACACTGAAAGCTGCATGAAAATGTACAATTTTACGTAAGAGACAGAACGTTGCACAGAGGCACACGTGTTGAGAGAAAAAGGACAGAAATGTACTTATGGAAAACATTGACATACCTTTGGGAAGTTACAGTGACGGAGGAGAAGATGTGTGAAGCAAATGTAGAGGCTGAAGTCCACGCGTAGCGAGAAGATCTGTAATCAGTTACTAGTTAGTCATGCCATCAAACCTCGGGGGAAATTTGAATATGTTCATGAATTTCTTGGTACGTTGCGAAATGTGATTCACTGATGCCATTTTATAACATCTACGTTAGTAATAAAGACAATAAAGCTATTACTCACCAATTTCCAGTTTGAAAACAAAGCATTATAGCTAAAAAGTATAAGATTTTTCTTCATGGAAACCCCCTCATAACCGAAATTAATTTCGATGTGCGACTTCGTCTCTCTCAAAAAAAAAGAACTTATTTTAGGTTTTGAGAAGAAAAGTTTTGGAACTGCCTCAACCCCCCCTTCCATTACGAAAAAAAATAATATTTGAAAGTAGTTTTTTTTATATTCATATGTTCATCCAGTTCAAGTAAAAGATTAACAAGAGTCATCATTTTCTTTGTTATCAAATAAAAGCCGGAAGTATACGTCTGGAGACAGAGTCTCTGAATAATGAAGGTTTCTTCACTACAGACAGGAAAGATATTCATAGCTCAAACGTCACTAAATCCAAAGGGTTTAACAATATTCATCTCTATACAAAAACGTTTCACAGTATCTTGGAAGATACGAAATGTATAGGAAACAGACAACAGAATGCTCGAAAAGCTGTACTAAATATAACTTTGCCAAGAACAGAAATAGTACAGATTTGATGGACGAGACGTTGTGAAGGAAGAAGGAAACAATTCGGAGAGCTGCTCAGTGGAAAGAAGGAACTATAACCACACTATCTACGAACAGAAGCTGAAGTTGAGGTGATCAGAGTCTTGAGAAGTAGGACGATAAACCACGTAGAGTTGAACTGCAGGCCAGGGGAAGGAGAAGCGCTAGGAAGACCAGGGAAAACGTAGGTCGGTAACATAGGGTAATGGAAGATAGGAAGAATAGGTCAACAGACAAAACGTTTGAGGGTGGAGGGTGTGACGGAGACAGCTCACACGACAGGCCGGAAACCTTCGAAGAGGGTATGTAAGACCTTAATATAACACACACACACACACACACACACACACACACACACACACACACACACACACACACACATACGTGAAGTTAAGAAACGAGCAACCCAATTGTAGAACTCTCTCCCCGTAGCACTCAAACAGTAACCACACACACAACTATCTGCTGACAAATAAGAGAATTACACTCAACTGATGGTAAAGGAAGTGTACAGCAAGCTGCTCACATCAGACATAAGGCCAAAGCTGGGATATAACTCATGAGTTTGGTCACCACACGAGCTAGCACGAGGAACCAACAGAGAAGGGCTGGAGGACGGGACAGAAACATGATACTAGAACTAAAAGGATCGACAAACAGGAGTGAGGGGTGATCTCATCACAACCTGTACGGTTTTGAATCAGTTTGATGACGTGAACAGTGAGCAAGTCTTCGAAAGATGAAAAAGGACAAAACCACAAGAGAACACAACATGAAATATAGCAACAAACTTGTTAGAGAAGACATAAAGAAGTCGTTTTATAGTATGAGTCTGGTGGATGCATGGAATAAACGAAATGATCACATCATGAATGTCAACTGGACACAACATTCCCAGTAAAGTAAACATTGGTACGTGATTATGAATAGGTTGTAATACAAAGTACAGAGTATCTCAGGCTCTGTACTTCAGGAAGCAAAAGCATTTTCCTCTCATCTCACACTAGAATATACAATAGCATACAAATATAACATATTGAAATTGTTGTATCATTTAGTGGTAAACACATAAACACTCCCGATGAGGCTTGGTGTAATTAGACCATCATATCCTAAACTAATTACGACCACATTTGGATATATTTCTGGCCAGCAAATGTAATAATGCGACGGAGTTAATATGACCTGTCAATCAGGGTTCGTAGCCACAATCGAATCGAAAGAAAATTAGATTAAACTGATTTAACAAATTATTGGCAGATTTCTGACTCTGGGTAAAATAGGGTGGAGCCATCTGATGACGTAATGACAATCAACAACTCTGCTCTCGTGTTCAAGTTTCAAGATCAGAATTGTTGTACATCATGAAAGGCCATTTTCTCCATAACTTTGACCTCTTTATCTTTCGAGACTGTAAAGTACATATTGATAGGTGGAAACTCTGTAATAAGGCTAAATTTATAAATCATCTTTTATATATTTTACAGAAGAATTCTAACAAGGTAAACAGCGTAAAGATTTTGTATATATATATATATATGTATACAAGAAGGGAAGGAGGACATCAGGTAAACAGGGGATGACACGAGTGTTATCATCGTGTGTTTACCTCGTAAGAGTCATAACATCGGCCAAGGTTGAGATAACTTTTAACTTATCATATGTAGGTCTTAGAGTAGAGCAGCGCCCAGATGTCCGTCAGTCCAGCCGTGCTGAAGACGCGTCATAGCCACTGTTGACAACACATGGTCAGCTGATATCATATCAATACAAAAATGACGCAGGAAATATAGTTTCAACTTCCTGACCACAGAGTAATGAGGGGATTGCTATCATATGAATATTTGGGTCACTGTAGTTGAGGGCATAAAGATATCACATAAGATTCTTTTTAGTCGGATTATCAAATTCATTATTATTGAGAATTTTCGTTGCAAGAATTACAAAATTAGCCAAAGACACGAGCCAGATTCCAACTTGATCTTTCTCAGCCAAACACGAGATAGGTTTATCCTTTTTGTGCCATTTCTTTGCGTCAGGGATTCAAGTGCTGTGAGCTTAACATTCCAAACATTTACTTTCCCAGTTTCTAAAAATTTCGTTGTAAAATCTTGTACACATATTTGTGTGGCTTTCTTCTTGAAGTGTTCAAATTTTGGTGAGAAAATTTCTTCTCATTTATAATCATAAGTACAGAACACATGATGCTGTCACCTGTACCTCCAAATGTCTTCTTTTTTTCTCTATTTCTTTTGGTTTCCTTCTGAGCTGCAAGAGAGATTTCTATTCATGAACTTTAATCTTTCTATGAAGTCCTATGAAAACTTCTCCTGCGTTTCTGGGTTTGTTATTAAACACACCACCGCTGCAGGTATGCCTCACGAACAATCATATTTGTCTTTTAAAAAATTTGATTTAGATAATCCCTAGTTATAACCCCGAGAGAAAGTTAAACACCAATCTCATGTTCTTTCATGAACATTGGCAGACTTGCTAGTGTGGGTTACCTGCGACTCACACCACCAACATGGTGTCATCTACCATCGGACGCCCGGTAGTACACTTGTCATCAATAAGAAAATAACCAGCTTACTCCCAGTCCTATAGAATAACTCCTTCAGGCCCTCGATCATGATCTATAATCTATATGATTCATCATTCTAGTCTTGATGCACATATTGGAAATCAACACAACTCTGTGAAGATATAAACGTTTATGTCCATAGGCTCAGCTGAAGATGTCATCTGGGTACAGTGAAGATGAGGGAGGGAGATCACGCGTCAACCATCGAGACAATTCTTAATCTGAAACGTTAGTTCCATAAGCGGTTTACTTAATGAACCACTAATGAAAAAACATTTAGAATATGTTCAGGCTCTGATTAAGACGACTTAACGACGACTTAAATCTGTGAGTGCCATGGCTTTACACCCTCGAGTATGATGATTACAGTCATCGTACCCAAAGGTCGTCATCGTACCCAAGGGACGTCATCGTACTCAAGGGATTATATCGTCGTACTGCAGAGGTTTAGGTCGCGAGACACCTCAGTATATCACTTTCGATTGTCGTCTTTACCCATTCCAACTGTGACCTTTGACCTTTTAGCCTCGAGCAACATAGTTTACCTTTCCGTAGATTCATAAAATTATATTTGTAGACTGCATTCATTAAAGCTAAATTCATCTGTTCTTCAGTTACCTATGAGACATTCAGTGGAAGAAGTTAACCCATCTTTGATCTATAAACTGAAAAATTGTGAATTCTTTATTTCTTCTACTCTTATGTTTATTCATTTCTTAGCCTTATTCATAGCGCGGGAAAACGATATTGGCTTCCTACCAACGTAGTTCCCTACAATGTTAGCAGAATACTCACACGTATTTCCTTGAAGACGATTTGTAAATCGTCGAAGCTCCATCAGTTCTAAAATTACATCTCTTGTTCATCTTTTGCCTATATCCAGGTCAGTCTGGGTGACAGGTCACAATGAAAAAGAAAAATACTCTCGATTGGTTTAAATGATTCCTAACCAGGTAAAGGTTTTAGGTCATTGGAAAATTGTCCTGTAATGTTGATATGAGGGGCGTCTCAGGGACCGAGCTATAGCGTAGTAACTGCTGAAGTGACGGGTAAGATACGCTCTACCTGTGTGATGTGTGCGTATCTTTATCTTTAATCTTTTACGTAAGACATAATGCACACATAATGTATGCAATCTGTATCTCCTACTTATGATATATATTTATATGGAGAGAGAGAGAGAGAGAGAGAGAGAGAGAGAGAGAGAGAGAGAGAGAGAGAGAGAGAGAGAGAGAGAGAGAGAGAGACTGGATGTGTGTATACACTGTGCCATTTCTCATTTGTTCCTGATGTTGTATCGTGATGAGGGAAAAGGTGAGCTTTGGTAGTTGCTGAGCACAAATTCTATCCAATAGAATCGTGATAGAAACGTTCGTTGATCTATGATAGATTCCTCAATCTATCAATGATGCTTAGATTTCTCCACATTTTCCATGGCTCCATTTTACCTTCCAAAATCTAGTCACTTTAGACGCCCTCCTCCCTTATCTCTCCCTTATCTATATGTACTTTTCTCCTACTTGAGTATATTTATTTCTAAACCTTTTAGAACTTCCTTTACCTAAGGCCATTCGTTACCTCGCTACCCATGCTTACCCACCCTTCCCCTACCTTCTCCCTTTATCTCCCCTTGGGTAATTCCACGAGGCGCTGGTCTCCCTTGCCTAGATCCTACTCTACCCATTTATCGACCTTTTGTCCATTAAACGATGCTTTAACCCTTTGTCTTCCAAACTACCAACCCTCTTTTTCTTCTCTCCTTCCCTCTACCCAGTGCACACCCCTACTTCACCCAACCACTAGGTGGCGTTACGTAAGGTGTGATGGTGGGAAAAGCGTCACGCACCTCGTGTACCGTGTGACGCCAGAAGGAATACGGGTGACGCGCGTCGCAGGCCTTCCATGACCTAGCTAGCGTCACTCAGAGTGACGGAGTTCACACTACATGGGCGTCATCAAAGGCGTTCCACTCCACAGTGCCTGTAATAATGATAATAATGATGATGATGATGATAATAATGATAATGATAATAACAATAATGATAATAATGATAATGATAATAATAATGATAATAATAATAACAATAATGTTAATATCCGGGGTTTTTATATAGACACTGTGGGAGTGACTGTTGCTGCTGACGAGAATATAGGAAACACTGGCACGTCGTTCTTGCCGGTGTGAATTCGGTGGGGAAAATCTAAGGCTTTTGACGATACGTACACAAAATGAAAATCACGGGAACACATTAATGAATATTAGTTATCTGATAAAGGTTCATGTAGGTAATGAGAGGAGCTGATTACTGACGAGTGCCTACGACGAGAGGTTGTCATAAGACAAGGTTAGAACGTAGTAATCACAAGGATTGTGGTTGATGCACAGTGTTGATGCTTGCCGCTACCACACACACACACGCCTTGCATGCTGGTCCACCTTCGGCTCATCTGGGACTGTCATGAGCTATTTGTCTCGACTTCTTGTGATGGCTTACGAAGTCACTCCTAGAGTGCTTCTCATCTCGTTTGTCGACACTGAAGAATCCATGCATCATTGATGAGGAGAATTTGAATATATCTGTTTGATGCTGATGACACACACACACACACACACACACACACACACACACACACACACATTATATTCAGTCTAAAATCCCTAACAAAGGTCTTGCTAGGAATATGTGTAATACGATCATCTCAGATTACTTTTTGGTTTACTTTCCAACTTGAGAACACGAGTGGAGCCTCAGACAATCCAGTGGTGATAAAACTCCAGTATACAAACAATGTAAACAACCCCAGAACGCAAACAAATTAAACAGCCCCTGTATACAAACAAGACATAAAGAATGCCTAAATCACAAGACAAAACAAACTTTCAAACAAGACAAATAGACCCCATCCACCCACCCACCCCACACACCCCACACACACAAGGTGAGGTTCACATCACCGGGAGCAGCAGCTGCTGGGCAACTTATCGGGGTTCCTCGTAAGGATTCCAACCCTCGTCCTCTGCTCCACCCTGTCGAAACCCCAACCAACTCCACCACCTGCCCCTACGGGATCAGTTTTACCAGTGTTGCGTCACGCGTTGATGCAAGGGAAAAAAATAGCATACTAGCCAACTTTTTTGTGGCATCAGTGTCCTGCTATCCATTTATATATAGCTATTTCATCTATCTTTCTGTCTGTCAGTGTATTTGTTTTGCAATCTATCGAATGTCTTAAAGCCATTTATCTATATATTGATTTATCTGTTAAATATCTATCAATATTCTTATCTATGTATCTAATATTCCATTGATAGTTCCATGGGGTGGGTCAGATACGTTCAACCCCTGAAAAATCGATCATGTAGATTATCAGTGAAATATGATTAAACCAAAGCCATCGACTGGAAGGCACAGAGAGACAGACAGACTATGAGACATTTTTTCATTATAATGGGTCTTAAAACTGCTCTGGCTAGATCAGTAATCACATCAACAAATAACCAGGGTACGAAACTAATTGGAAAAACCTTTTGAAATAGCTAATCAAGTTTGGAAATATGCATACCAACATATACTCATTACTGAGCAAACTTCAGTTATTAAAATCGCACCAACACTGCCACCTGGGGAAAAAAGGCTGTGTAAGATACACTGATCTCAGGTGCACCTGAGTGTACAACATGAATACTATGTGGTTTCCAGTCCTGTGTTAACACATAAAGAGAATGAGTCTTCAATCCTGTCTATACATGGATATAAAGGACCATAGTCCTTTTAGTGCACATCTGTTTTGATGTCAAATACGATTTCTGTGACACAATATATATGATTGCTTCTCTTCACATATACAACACAGGAAGCCTTCCATCCCTCCATGCAAAGGTGGGTGGGGGATGCATGGGTTATACATATTTTAAACTCCTGCTGTGATGCACATATGACTTGTATAACGCGTGGAAATAACGTCATATGTGAAACACACAGTTTGGTAAATAGGAGTAGCACGCACACACACACACACACACACACACACACACACACACACACACACACACACACACACACATACACACACACACACACACACACACACACACACACATCAGTCAATGAGTCCCGCCAGTCAAAATAAGGACAATATACACATCATACACACAATGTATTTTTTGTCCTTCAATACTTTGTCTTCAGCTCAGGTAATATAATAGAGATATTACAACTAACAAAGACAAGGAGCGTCGAAACAAACCCAGACACAGAATCAGGAAACAATGAGGTACAGTATTGATATCAGTCAGGCCACGTCTCGCTACATCGTCAGGTAATATCCTTCAATATCGAGCAGTATCACACATCATCTCACTACATCATAAAACATTACAAACACACAATAGAAAATCGATATCACAAAATATTCGTCCTACACAATTCCACAAACCAGGACACAATATCCAGCCACATCGAGAATTAATCCACAATATTTCCAAAAAATTCACACACTGTCGCAGACAATTGGACTCTGATCTAACCCAAATTAATATTGGACACTTTTGATTTAAGAAAGAGAAGAGCAGATGGAGTAGCTACGCTTGCTTGACGCATGAATATGACACAACAGTTCTTGTGTGGCGCAGAAACACGACGCAATATCTTCTATGTCCCTAATGAGTATGACCCAAGACTTCCTGTGTGACGGAGGAACGTAACACAACGCATCTTGTGTGACGGATGAACATGACACAGCCTTTATGTGACGGATGAAGATGACAACATCCCTTATGTGACGGTTGAACATGACGCACAGGAACACCTTTCGTGGACAGGGTGAAAATGACACAAGTACTCCTCACGTAATGATCTAAGCAGAATCATCATCACAAGTCATTTTCCCAAGTCACCATCACATGAGTCACTATCCGGAGCCACCAGTTCAGGAGTGACAATGCGAAAGTGTGTCTATCTTTAGCACAAAAACAACAAATACAGACACGCATCAGTAAATACAGGATTAATAGATTACATGAATGAGAGGACCACATCTGGTAAAGGACGAATTCATTATTAATGTGAATATGATAAAGAGTAGGATATCATTCCTGTGAGAACGACGGTACGACCACTCAACATGACGGTACGACCACTGAGCACGACGGTACGACCCTTGAGTACGACGATACAACCCTTGGGTACGACGATGCGACCCTTGAGGACGACGGTACGACCCTTGAGCACGACGATGCGACCCTTGGGTACGACGGTACGACCCTTGAGTACGACGGTACAACCCTTTAGTTTACCCACGAGATATCTGTAAACAGTTTACCATGATGCAAGTGTTGTGGACTTTTTCATCATGGTAAGAATTACGAGAAACAGCTTACTATGATGGTAGGGTTGTAGGCATAAGACACACAATTTGCTGTCGTGGGACGCTGAATTAACGTGTGTCTCCCTTCAGTACCCAACTGAGGACTGAAGGTTTAGTGTGGGAAGAACAGATGGGAACTCTGGTCTATGGCGAGAGGCAGGACGCTAATCGCACACCATCAGCAACTCCAACACTCTAACCAACTCCAATTAGGTCCTCCCTCTCCACCACCACCTTAAGCAACCTCCACCACCTCCAGCAACCTCCATCACCTCAAGTAACCAATGCAGCCTTATGACTCCAAACCTAATCCCATGATCCACAATTCTTCCAATTCTTCTTTAAACCCCCTACTGCCAAACCCACACCAGAAACCTTCCTCTAGGCATGGTGCCCACCCATTCGCCCACCGCTTTTTCAATCTTTTCCATACTTAACCTACCCACCCCATACTTTACCCACCCACCCCCATACTTAACCTACTCCCTCTGGAAAAATTGAAATTAAGAAAAAAACTTCCCACCCCCATTTTCAACTTCCTTCCCAACAAAGAAGCGGTCAGGAGACAAGAGGTGAGTGAGGGCACCCCACCAGGCAGGTAGGAACAGACACGTCATCCAAACATTCGTGCCAGTAGAACCTCATACACAAGCTTGAAACACTGAACCATTTCCTCCATCATCATTGTCAGTATTTGAATGCATTACATTTACGTCTAATTCATAAATGACAACAAAGTGAACACATTCATGATCATTACGACGAAGTTGACCACTTAACCAGCAGCCATAACACGATGATATATATGTCTGTCTGACCAAGCAGAACAGGCAGACACTACCATTCCAACAAGCAAAGACTATCAAGCAAGTCTAATAAATATTGCAAAGACTTAAAGACAAAAACATGTTTTTGATAAGTAACCAGAAAAAACTACGTATCACATAAGTAGGGAAACATCAAACATATGTACTCTAAGTGTGTTTCTGTGTGCTTCAAGTGTCACATGGGAACAGTCAACAGTGTGTGTGTGTCATTATGACATAAACCATCATCAAAGAAAGAAAGAAAAAAGAATTAGTAACAGCATATAAACAACTGCCTCCCCCCCACACACCACACACACACACACACACACACACACACCACGAGTCATTCTCGGACCACAAACGAGTGAGACGTCTGGAACACCACATAACCCACTGGAGGTCCTGTTAGACCTCAAGCCACACAGCCAACATCCTCCTACCCCAGTTAGCCAGCCAGGCAGCCACCACCAGCTGGCTGGATGCATGGATGGTTGTTTGGCTGTCTGGCTAGGTGGATGAATGCATGGATGGATGGGTGGTTGACTGCCTGGCTCGATGAATGGTTGGCTGGCTAGCTGGAAGGATGGATGTCCTGTGAAACCTTCAGCCACCTAGCTTAACAACCTCCAACTCAGTAAACCAACCAGCCAACTAGCTAACCAAACCACCCCTTAACCAGCTTAACCTGAGCCTAAACATCTGCTGGCTGGCTGGCTGGCTGGCTGGCTGGTGATCGTGAGTGGTCCACATGCTGGTCGTGACAAACCTAAACTTTTACTTTCTCCCCACCTCGAGCGTGGAGGGGGTAGGGGAGTGGGTGATGGGGAGGGAGAGGTTAGTGGGGTGGGGTTGGGGGTGGGACTGCCGGAGGGGGGGAGGACCCACTTGCTCCCCTGGCAATGTTTTTGTTATCTTTAATTGTTTAGCCTCCGGGGAATTTTTTGGGTCATTTCCTTCCTAAGTTCGAGTCTTGGGTTGCTGGAAGGACTGGAACTTGGGACTGTCTTCCTAAGTTCGAGTCTTGTTGCCAATAGAACTGGATCCCAAAAATGGTGGTTAAAAAAGTTATATATTTCTGAATAATGTTCCACTTCTACTTGATCATTTTTATGATTTTGAAAATAATGTATAAAAATGTCCTGGTTCCACGTTATTGAAAATAAAGAAGTTTTTTCCTTGTTATTTCCAGTTTGAAATGTCTTGATTATACGTAATCAGTAAGTCATGTCTTCGTTACACCTATTCAACGAATATTCTCTTGATTGTACCTTAGCAAAAATGTCTTGTCTTGATCATAGCTAATTTCCTGCAATTGTGACTACAAAACATCATTACCGGATCTATAGGACTTGAAGAAATTATTCATATTGTTCAACTTTGTACTTTGCTATGGATGGAGTTTGTACAAGTGGCACAATTTGTTCAAACGAAACTTCTTGTAAATATTTCAAAGGCAAAGCTGAGTTTCTTTATCATCGATGAAACTGGAATTGTGTTGTAGTTAGCTGAATGTAACCTAACCGAAGAGGGTTAGGATAGCTGGCTGTAGTTAGCTATGCTTACCAAAGCTAAGAGGAGAAGTATAGCTGCTGTAGTTAGCTGTGTATCCATCAAAAACTGAGAGGCCAGATTAGCTTGCCTCATCAATTCTGTTTTTGTAGTTTCTATAGCAAGTAAAGACTTCAGTGAGGAACCAGCATCAGGTGTACATTGACATGGCATTCGTTATTATAGAGATTGTGTCTCTGTTTGTCTGTCTGTTCTTCACTAGTGCAGAGAAGACACGTCGTCAAGTCCCATAGTTTGTCTGACTGTTTATGTGTGGCTCAGGGAAAACAAGACTGTGGAGATGTTGTCTGTCCGTCTGTCTGTGGATTTTATTCCCCAGATGAAGAACATCCAAAATGTTCTTGCTTGTTGGAGTCCGTACTGTCATTATCAAGGGTCGTACCATCGTCTTCGGGAGTCGAACCATCACGTTCCAAGGGTCGTACCGTCGTGCTCAACGGGTTAAATCAAAGTCCACTGCTCGCGTAATTATCAAAACACTGGCACCCTTGACCACATGGTCGAAAATTTTCCTTTCTAGTGATTGAACTCGTCGACCTACTTGACCAGCTGGCGCGTGTTTCCTCTCCCTCTCCAGCCTGTTCTTACTGCTGCTGCTCCTGCTGCACAGTGATGTTCTTCTTTGTTGTTCTCGAGCTGTTCTTACCTATGGCGACCTATTAGGCTCTCACGTTCTTTTTCATGATGCTTCTCTCATTCTGTAAGTCTAGGGTTATGATCTAGACTGGTTGATCATAAGTTTCTAATCAAATGAGACTTCTTTTTTTGACATAGATTGATTCTACATAAGCCTCGTATCAGATCAGGCTCCTAGCACTGTTATAGATTGGTTCACCACTTCTCTGATTCACTGATTCATCACTTCTCTGATTCACTGGCTCATCACTTCTCTGATTCACTGGTTCATCACTTCTCTGATTCACTGGTTCTGGGATGATTCAAACTGGTTCTACATAAGTCTTGAATTCAGTCTTTTTGTGGCATGATCTAAACCGGTTCATTACAAGCCTCTAAATCAATTATACTTGTTTCATGATTTAAGCTGGAGCTATACAAGTTTAAATTCAATGGTTTGTTCAGGGTTTATATTGGTTCACTATAAGTCTCTGATCTAGTAATGCTCGTCTCATCATTTAGGATCATTTATTGTAAGCCTATAATGCTTTACTTTGGTTCATCATGAACATATGTTTTGATCTGATTTTACTCTGTCTATAATACTTGGTACAGATTATCATGCTTCACCCGTTCATTGAGAGAGTTATGCTTTCCTTTGATAATCTGGTTCATTGTGTATATCCATGATACTCAGGTCTAGTTCCTTTCGTGTCTGTGATGCCTGCGCTTGTTCATTGTGAGACTATTATGCTTCACTTTCCTTCTCTGTCATGCAAATGAGCTTTACTCAAATAGATTATGAACCTTATAGTTTTATTTATAATAAAGCTATACTATTACATCTACTTCAGTGTTTAATCATCATGATATTCTAATAATCATATTTGCTTTTAATAATGCTTCCTTTCAGTTGAGTGGGTCTTATTAAGCTCCAGTAAGTCCCTAGAAAGTACCATATGATTCTATGATTACTTAATTATGCTCTGATTCCATTTTGATATTACTTTGATGTAATCTTCAGCTTCCTGTTACATTCTCTTGATTTTTTGTTTCTTAAGTGTTGCTATTATGCTTCTTCATGTCGTCCTTATTCATCATGCCTTCCTGCGCTTACCCTTGTGTTATCTTTGGCTTCCTGACGCGTCTATCATGGTGAAACTATGTTTCCGTTTATGATGTATTTCTGAGCTTCGAAACGTTCCCTATTCTTGTGTGAAACTGTATTACGTCTCACAACTTTTTTTCGTGACATCCACAACCTTCTTCTACTTTCTTGTGGTAATTTACTACCTTCTGTGATGCTTCACTACTTTATCTATCTTTAGTTACATCACTACTTTTCTACTATCTTGCAGCACTTCAGTACTTTCGCCTACCTTCTTATCGTTCACTAATATATCTATATCTATGTATATATGTATATATATATATATATATATATATATATATATATATATATATATATATATATATATATATATATATATACATATAGTGCTGCATCATTGTCTTCAGTTTACCACTATACACCAATGTCTTCCTTTGTCTTCCATCTGTTATGTCTTCTTTTTGCTTATATTGTTCAGTTATCTTATTACTTGCATCCTGATTCTGGACTTATATATTCTTCAACAATTTTCTTTTTCTCTCCTACAAAAATGATTTGGATAATTTTTCTCCTGTCATCCTTGTCCTGGTTTGTATCTATGACTTTTATCAATTCTTTTGATTTACTACATATTTTTTGCATTTTGTTTTTCTTTATTGTCTCGTTTTCCTTTGTCATTAAGAACTGTTCATCAGTTTCATCCATTGTTTCATCATTCTATGGTTTCGTCCTTTTCCTCTCCAGCAATTTATGTATCATGCACAGCAGTTTATATATCAACATTTTTGCCCCTTTTACAGTTTATATACCATCAGTTTTATCTGCTCAGTAGGTGTTCTTGGTCGTGTGTTTCTATTAGATTCCTTCTTCCTGTCGGGTTTGGTTATCAGTCAGCAGACACACTGGAACCTTTGTGTCTTCCTTGGCTGGTGCCTCAGGAACGTTTGCATACACTGAGCTGTTATGTGATATCTTCTGATATGCCTACATCTCCGCGCTTACTCTCTCTCCCCACCATTTCACATCTACTTTTTTTACCCCATTACGTCCAGTGTTTTAATCAATATATTAATCCATTACTCTCACTTTTATTCGATTTCTCTACTGAACATGTGTTACTTCAGGTATGTTTACCCTTCTCCCGCTGCTTTGTAAGTGGCGCCGACGTAGACCTAGCCATGTAGAGAGGACCCGCGCACGGTGACTCTCCTGTAGGATCCTTATGACTGCAAGTTGAGGGCAGGAAGCCTTCTGAACGGCAGGGATAACGTGTGATCTAGGGTTATGCCAAGCATCCTGGGGAAGAGAGGTCCTACACTAACTCAAAGGATGGAGGATGCGAACCGCTGGATGCGACAGAAAAGATGTACAGATTCTCAGAAGCCTTCTACAGGAAGGAGGCTTTATCGTAACTCAACTCGCAGAGAATACAAGTTCTCTTGGCCGACGATGGAAGATATAACAGTAATCTAAAACTACGAGGACGCCACTGATAGATACGACACACCCACATGTACAGACAAGACACCGTTACTAAAATCTATATAATACTCCAAAGCTCACTGCTTGACCATTATAATACTGACCTAAAAAGTTTATTACCAGATATATGTAGCAATGAATCTCGCGAGATATATCATAACACTACACACTCGACACATACACAGTAGCTGGTAATAAATTAACGATCTGGGAGATGATTATCATATGTTACGTAACATGTGAAACATGATTATTAATAACAATGATTCCCTACTACTATTATCACTACTATTATCATCACTACTACTGCTAGTACTACTACTACTACTACTACTACTACTACTACTGTTACTACTAATGACAATGATAATAATAATGATAATAATAATAATAATATAATAATAATAATGATAATGATAATAATAATAATAATGATAATAATGATAATAATGTGTTTGCGCTGCAAGTCACTCTTATCCCTACCACTAGATTTAGAACAGCCTCAGAACTGCAGGAGCTCCGTATAATATATATATATATATATATATATATATATATATATATATATATACACAGAGTAGAGGTAGTGAAACAAATGGGTTGAGTGGGTGGGAAGTGATGGTCCGATGAGGGGGGAGATAGCGAGTGGTGGGTGACTTTCTAATCTGCCATACGTGCTTCACATATAATACCATTACATCTGCCACATGACGAGACGTACTCCCTCCATGGTATATTCCCAGCCTGGAATATAGCGGCGGGTGAAAGTTTACCCTCATTCCCCCAATGAAGCAGTATAGACAGATTCTTGACGTGGGTTGATGTGTCGGTTGTTTTATACGTCGATATTTCGCCGCTTAAAATGAAATCTCGCTGTAATCTCTATTTACGACTCTGTCTTTTATCTCTATTTAGGTTAACAAGAACAAGTAATACGAGACCAGTGTTCACTGGATCCTCGCACATGAACCAGACAGCCTCGCTGGCTGAGATCCACACCACCATGACCTCACGCTTCATGATACCGTAAAGATCGATCCGAACCCATGAACCCTATCTCGTTTCCTGGGTCGCCGCCGGCTTCTTATATCCCTCAAGTCAGTCTTGGTACTGTGGTTACATATTCGCGGCGAGAGCCATAAATCTGAAGGGATCAACGTGAATCAAATAGCATTTTCGCACCCAGTAAATGATTCTATAATGATTTATGATTCATCTACATTCGAAGAGATGGAGTGAAGCCGCTTCGAGATCTTGGGCATCAGATTTGCCTCGACAACATCGAGACGAATCTTAATTTTAGAGAACAGGGGAAACAGAATTCAAAACAGCATCAAAATCATAAGTTTAGAAAGTAAACAGATCAAAGTCCAGATTAGATATAGAACATTCTCTCACTGTCCGAGTGAAATTCAAACCGCAATTTGAATCTCGTT
The DNA here is from genome assembly GCF_036320965.1 of Panulirus ornatus. Taxonomy (NCBI): domain Eukaryota; kingdom Metazoa; phylum Arthropoda; class Malacostraca; order Decapoda; family Palinuridae; genus Panulirus; species Panulirus ornatus. The sequence continues at coordinate 1,243,735 of NC_092269.1, forward strand.
AAGAAACTGGTATAAAGCGATGAGCTCCGCTCGGCAAACTGTTTCATGGTTTCATCCACACGATCTGAACCTAAACCAGTTTGGCTGTCTGGAGCATCGAGGTCGAAGGATGGAGCGTTCCCGTCTCTGAAGGAACGATCACGAATCTGGGAAAAACAAGATTATTGTTGGCGGATGACCTGAAAGTCGATCGTTCGAGGCAGCAAGTTTCCAAAGATTATTTCTACCATTAAAGAAACCATTTTGAACCATGGGAAAAAAATACGGGAAAAAAGTGTGTTACAGGAACTACTCATTATGAATAATGGATGGTTATACCCGAAGTCCATTGGTGCTTATATTGCTGAAACTCAAGGTATACTGTGGGTTATGTTGGTTATATTTCGAGGTATAATAGGGGTTATATCTGACTAAATTTTCTGATGAAGTTTTTTCTTATTGAACGAATAGTATATGTCTCCAGCATAGTGGGATACATGGGAATTATTTGCGCTTGGTTATATGTGTGCACTTATATGTATACATATGTGTCGTAGAATACATGTTTGCGTATGTGTTAATGGCTGTGTCTTTGTATATGTGTACGTATATGTATGTATGTGTATGTGTGTGTGTTCTTGTAGTTGTATATATACATAGATGTGAGTATATATATATATATATATATATATATATATATATATATATATATATATATATATACATATATATATATATATATATATATATATATATATATATATATATATATGAGTAAAACCTGACTATCACTGACCTAGTATCAAAATCCAGAATATAAGACATATATCTTATGTTTATGGAAATGGAAACGAGACAAACTGGTTCGGTTGATGTTACAAGTGAAGCTTGGTAACCGAAGAGAACGGTGCACCAACTGTGTGTCTGAGGGAGAGGAAGTAATGCGGGGAAAATATGTTAATGAGTAAGAAGACAAATGTAGGTTAATAGAAAAAGCGAAGATGTGAAGGTGGTAAAAGGAAAGAAATTTATTGAAGTTTGTCGTTGGTTGGTTAAGTGATTATCATCCTTATGAAAATGTGTGATGTGACAGACTGAACTGAATTAACTCTTAAATGATTTAGAAGACTGAACTCACTAAATACCAGGACCGATGAGTATCATTCATCATTCAGAGTGATGGATAGACCATTAAATACGATAGATCATCCTGTTCACTTTGGCTAACTAAGGATAGTAAATGCTATAAACCAACTCCTTTATCTAATACGACAATTATAACCCTTGTTGTGATTACTCAACCAACTGAAGGCTGGGAATAGACATCCTCGAACACTTACTTCTTTGATCGACCACCTGATGGCTCGAACACTTACTTCTTTGATCGACCACCTGATGGCTCGAACACTTACTTCTTTGATCGACCACCTGATGGCTCGAACACTTACTTCTTTGAGTACCAGAATCAAAACCTCAATGATATATCGCCCGGAGCCTTAACTACAATAACATAAACCCTTGATTAAATACAGTGACTTAGAGAATCATGGATAGTAACTCAACCCCGCAGTACCTAACTCTTTGATTACGAGAAATTCCACCTGAGTCTAATGAGACTCGTGTTTCGAAAGGTTTGATGCATCATCATCCCTGTGATGGATGGTTGGGGCGTCTGTCATACACCACAGGTCATCCACCACGAACTCTAGGATACCACTCACCATACATCTCTGAATGTCACCCCAGGTCACCCACCCCAGGTCATCCACCATTTACTCCAGGACACGCCAGGAGGGCCTGGTCTTTATGCCCACCTTGCACGATGGCGACAAGTTTGTTGATAAACAAATCAAGAGAAAGGCGAGCCTGCGGCCCCATAGGGGCTCCCGTCTCCTCAGTGCTGTTACCCACCATGTTCCTACAACCACAAGACTTGTGGCGCCCCGTCAAGACATCTACCATACCTCTCTCCCTTCTCTAACCATGATCCACCTGCTGCTACGTGTTATTATGCCCCTACAATGGTCTGCACACGTAGTCATGCCCTTACCATGCTCCAGCCCCTGACCTCCTCTCCTTCCCATGCCATGGTTTCTCTCTCTGTTACTGTCTCCTATCATTACCATAAACCATACGTCCTTCATACCGTCTTCTACTCCCCCTAATATGTTCTAACAACTACCATGATTTGCGGGACCTCTAAATACACAGCTGCAATACACAATCTCCCTCGTGTGTTGTTGCTGGTGTTATGGTTGTAAGTAGTGGTGTTGGTAGAGCTGCCTACAAGCATCCATTCGTCCATACATGACTCAAAGATCCACGTAAGGTGTGGAAGACGTTAGCTACCCCGCGACTCACTCAAAAGTCGGCTTAACTGTGGAAGAAATAGATTCCAGGGTCGTATGAGTGATGGTAAGAGGCTCTTACTCAACAGGTCGTTCCCAGGGTCGTGCCGCCTACGGCGCGCACACCGCCTGACGACTTCCCTTCCAGCTTCGCTCTGGCGACGATTGACGGAAGCGGTGGGACACCCCGGGCGGTAATAGTCAGCCATCTGAGGCCCGTGACAGCGCTCACTTGCGCAACGGAACGACGGAAACGTGGAAAGGGTTGACTGCTCGTACGCTGACATTATGCGTACAGAAACCCACTTCATCTCAAGTGGAACGCTGAAGAGGGGAGCTGGTGGGAAGGGGGTAGAAAGACAACAGATGGTTTGAAGGTGAGTAACGAAGCTGATATTTCCTGCGTGACTTGGATCTGGTATCTGTTAGCGTCTCGAGTCACTGAAACATTTGAATCGTTCGTTTCATGAACCTTTGAGGGTCGGATCATGGAAATTACAAATTTCCTCTGTCCAAAAACCTCAAATACCAAGAGTCTCAGAGTTCTCTAACCTCATGAACCTGGATCGACTTGTCACAAGATTCTAGACCATAAGTTTAACAGTTCGTCACCTCAAAAGTTCTGAAGTTCAAAAGTCCATCAATCCTAGAGCCCTAGAGTTCTTGCATGCGTCAGCCCAAGAACCCAGAAGTTCAAAAGTCTAGAAACTTGACAGTTCAGATGATCATGAGTCATTGAACTTAGATCATGAAGGTTTTGTGCACATACCAAGGCAGGTAGCGAGGACATTCGCTCTGTAATACTACAAGATGTCCATGATTCCAGCAATCCAGACATTCTGTCCTCTGGAACAGCTCGAGACAAAATTGGGAAAGTTTGTATTTTCATTTCTTTGTTTTTCAAATGAAATCGCATGAAATTTACATCATTTTCCTTACAGTGGAGCAGGGTAAGGTTAGGTCCTTCGAGACGGGGAGATCCTCGAAGATGCTGCACTCATTTCCGTCCAATGACAATGACGCAGACTCGCCAAAGGTGACATCTCATTCGCAGTGCAACCAGTCTCAGGTTGAGTCCGGTAACACTTATTCCATACAGGAGGGTGTAAGGCGCGCACGGGACAGGGTGAATTGGAGCGATGTGGTATACAGGGAGTGACGTGATGACAGTGGACTGGACCAGGGCATATGAAGTGGTCAGGGGAAACCACGGAAAGGTCTATGGGGCCTGGTTGTGGATAGGGATCTGTGGTTTCGGTGCATAACACATGACCACATG
>NC_092269.1:1552340-1659840 GCF_036320965.1 Panulirus ornatus
AACCAATGTCGGCAAAAGTAACCTTCCAGATTTTACTTGGTATTAATCTGTCAGCGTAAGTCTTTGCCGGAACCAGTGGCGAAAAAAGTTCCTTCAGGATCTTATTTCTTATTATTCCAGGATCGCCTGGAAATCCCCCCAACCGACGCATCTTCGTTCCAGTGCTTTCAATTTCAGTCTGACTCTCAGCTGATGTGTTTCAAGAAGACCGACGAGGATTATGGTAATACGAAAACAAATCTGGATGATACTTCTGATATCTGAACCCATCATCTACCTAGGGACAACCCTTGTCCATTGAGGTACGACCCGTGGGTATGATGGTCTGGCTTCTCCAGGGTCATGTCAAAGGTCAGGTCATCATGGCTGTGGTCAAGGGTTGTTAAAGAGCCTGCCGTCGTGCCGTCATGCAAAAAAAAAAAAAAAAAAAAAAAAAAAAAAAAAAAAAAAAAAAAAAAAAAAAAAAAACGAGTCTACAGAGAAGGTAACCCACATCTTACTGCCGATCATTGAAACACTCCAGTACATCCCACACTTCACTGCCGGTCACTGAAACACTCCAGTAAGTACACCCCACACTTCACTGCCGGTCACTGCTCACTCTACTGCCGGTCGCTGCAACACACACGAGTCGGGAGTTGGACGCTGAACCTCCCAGAAGAAAATGGGAAGAAAAGCCATATGTTGGGATTAGCGAAGGTGGTCCAGCGGGACACAATGTGGAATCAGCTCTACAAGGATCAGATGGGATTACTCCTGGGATTAACTCTCTTCTTGGAGGTCCTCCTCAACCCAGGGTCTCGACAGATGACTAGAGGAGAAGGAATCTTTTCGAAAGCAGACTTGAAAATACAGAAGCAACTAATAGTAATGCACCATTTGGAACAAAAATGTCCACAATGCAACTCATCAAAATATAATCTACGTTTCAATTACGTCTAATTACATTTCAATTACATTAAATCATACCTCAGGGACATTCAGAAATAAACATAAAAGTAAAAACAAAATACTTCTAGCAAGAAAATGAGGAGTGGTTCCCACCAAGGAAAACGTGTTTACATGTTAGATGCAGATAGCTCTTCTATGGGTTTTCCATTTATCTTCCGGAGGATATTTCACTGGATATACGATTATGTTATCCAGTACAGTCCAGTTTATGACCATGTTTGTTCTGGAGAGGACAAGAGGAATATATGACCCCACTTTGCATCACACAGCCCCGGAAACTGTTCTGGAAATGTTTGTTTGACTGCTATTCAAATCACCACCTTGATGACTTCCTTGCAACTCCCGCGTAACCCTTCCCAAAACAACCTGGTTTTCCAGATGTTCATATTACAGCCAGGGGTGAGATTTGCCCAGCAGCTCGCGCTATCTTGAGAAAATGGGTTTCTGCGCGCATATAACGGGGTATCTTTCCTTCATTCGTACGTAATGAAGAGGAAGGTTTATGTTCTGAGCAGGAAGATTCAATGTTCAGCTGGGTACAATATGTGTACTCTCTACTTTCAGATAACAGTTACAGGTCATGCAAGATGGGAGAGGTCAAGTCAAAGGTCACCCTACCCCGAGCAACACGGGTCTTGCATGGGGAAGACGTGTCATTGAGAGTGACACAGGTCATGGAAGGTGAGATAGGTCATAGTACAGGTCAGCCAGGTCGCGACACGAACACGGGATCCCCCCCCCTCCCCCTAATTCAATAATTCATTCTGCTCTGTTTATACTGACTTGTTGTGAGGGGGCGGCGGCGGAGCGTTGGGAGGGAGCAGTGTCTGGGTGTGGGCGAGCCGGGTGTAGGGCAGGACGTGGGCGGGATAGGTGAAGGCTGAGGGCGGGCCTCTCGCCGGATCCTCCTGGACGGAGTCGCGTGCAAGCCTCCCTACCCTGCAAGTCCGGCCAGCCACGCGAACCTGGCGATGGTGATCCGAGACCTCTGCCTCAGCTACCATCGCTTCCGGCCCGCCCTCAGGCCAGACCCACCTCGGCCCACTCCTCAGTCAGCCAGTAAATCTCACAACACGCTAACGCACCCCCAACGCACTCGCTGAAGGTAAAGACTGAGGTGTTACTTCATCCGAGACCCCCCGAGCCTGATCTACACCAGGATACAACAATAATACAGCGTCTCTCTCTCTCTCTCTCTCTCTCTCTCTCTCTCTCTCTCTCTCTCTCTCTCTCTCTCTCTCTCTCTCTCCCTGTCTATCTCAACACAGGCCTGGCACCAAGGTGGGGTGGTGGTGGGGTGGGCCACAGAGCCAGGTCAGAGATGCTTCAGGCACGGGTGCCACTCCTTGTGGTGGTGTGGTGAGGTGTGGTGGAGGAGTGCCTGAGGTACATGCTACACTTGGTCAATACCTGCCACCCACCACAGAAATCCCCACCACACACAATGAAAATCTACCTCAACACTCCTGCCAAACACAAATCCCCTTCATCTAACACAGCCACCATGCCAAACACACCTCAAGCCCCACCACAAACAACCCTACCTACTCCAACATCACCTACAACCTCACCAGGAGTCGACTGGATGTTCCACCACGGTTCGCTTCCCCTCATTAAACGCCAATGTCCATCAGTCGTTGACAGTGACGCCTTGTGACAAGTGTTATGAGACAGGCAGTGCGTGCGACGGGTTTCCGTTACAAGGAAAGACATTCTTGATACAGACTCGACATTTCTTTGTCACAGGGACAAAAAAAAAAAAAATGTCATTCTGCTCCATTACTGATCAAACATAAGCACTGTAACATGTGACTGTACCTATACGCCGTACCTATGAGCCACGTTCCACTGCATTGCGTACCTCTACGTAACTTAAAAGATTTCAATACACCGCATGGATCAGGTGGTCATTGTTTACACATCCATGAACTAGACATTCAGACGTAAGCCTTCACGGTAACTTAATCAGTGACTTCAACACACTAATATTTTGCGCTGCGAATACCACTAACCCTGTGGGCAGCGTTACGAAGGCCTAGTCATTCACCAGAACACTGTAACGTGTTCAAGGTAACACGTTACTAATGCCCAAACAGGTTGAACGGGAACCAGTTCGTGTTACAACCGCTGCGGTATACAGGGGGCTCCCAGCGAGCTTGTTGCCATGTGGAGGGAAGACATGGGAGGTGTGTGGTACTCTTGTAACCATCTACCATTGAGGTCAGGTCAAAGGTCAGGCCCATCATTCCCGATATGGTCGTCCCGTCGCGCTCGTGATCGAACCGTTGTTGTCAGTCGTGCCCAAGGATCGTGACGTGGTCACCAGGTGTCGTACCGTTGTGCCCAAGGGTCGTCTTTGTGTTCAAGGGTCGTAGCATCGTGCTTAAGGGACATCTTGTGTTCAAGGGTGCCCAAGGGTCGTAACGCCGTGTTCAAGCGTCGTCTCTGTGTTCAGTGATCGTAGCGTCGTGCTCAAGTGTTCAGTACGGTGTGGTGCCTTGGCACTTCTGGTCTGGGATACTGAAGCGGTACAAGAGCAACTGTGTGTGGGGCGGCCATGCATCATGTACCACCCGGACACGAACCCACCACCACCACCACCACCACCAACACACTAGGCATAATCCCCACTGCACCACAGATCATGCACGACCCCCCCCCCCCCTCCCTCCCCCCCCACACACACACACACCAGGCACGACTAACATACATCAGACACGACTCGTGCTCACGTTATGTAGTAAAGATCTTCACTCTCCTGGGTTACCTGAACATGAGTGGCTCCTACTGCCGACCTGCACTGTATCTGGGGGTAATGCACTGTAGCCAGGCATGCTGCATTGTGTCTGAGGATGTTGTACTATCTCTGGGGATGTACTGTTGCAGTCTCTGGGATTGTAACACTATCTTCGGGTACTATCATGTCTCCAGGGGTTGTAATACCTCTAGGGGTGTATCACTGTATCCGGGGGTGTTGCCTAGAATCAACACGAGCTCCACCATCTTGAGGAACCAGGCGCGCCAGGTGTGAGTCACAGCTTCCGCATTACCTCAACAGATGGCGTCACCTATCCTTCAACACTCGGGTTGTATAGTCTCTTATTCCCCCGAACGCGAGGGTACGACCCTTGAGCACGACGAAGCTTTAGATTTTCATTTCCTGGCAAGGTAAAGTAAAGCAAGACAAGGTAAGTCAGAGCAAGGCAAGGTAAAGTAAGGCAAGACAAGTCATAGCAAGGAAAGGTGAAGTAAAGCAAGGTAAGGTAAGGTACAGCTAGGCATGGTGAGGTAAAGCAAGACAAGGCGAGGTGATGCGTATGCAAGATGCACCCCTACACAAAGGCACGGTTTAGCCAACAACAGATGATGTACAGTACAGGATCGATCGCCTCTGTAAACCCTCCACCCAGCCTCGCACACCTGACACGAGCAACTGACACACCAGGTGTGTGTGAAGCCTCCCGCCTCACCTACCACCAATACGTCATCTTCATAAACCACAAGATAACAAGACCCGAAACCTCTGCTAATATGAGAACATGTATAGAACAAGTGTAACTGAACTATTAGTGTGTACGTAGCCACATTCTGCAGTGATCACAACTACACAGTCGAGGCTGCGATACACTCAGTACCAGCAACTGGGCTCCTTTGCAATATGAAGTTCTTTGACGAGGCTGCGCCCCTCATTCGTCAAACGACATAATATACAGCCTCGCCAAAGCAGACTTTTCACTCGCACCGTAACTTCAAACTGACGTAGTCCGGCAACCCCTACACAAACATATACATAATATATTCAGAAACACCACGAAGTAAAGACGAGAATCTTAAAATCTTTACAACAGAGAGCAGACATTATTATAATCGTTAAGAGCGAGGCACCGATCACTAGTGCCCGGACATCAAGGTCATTAGAAAGCATTGAAGACGTCGACCCGTTTCACTTAAGCGTCTGCACATGATGCCGCCAACTCAGCCCTGTCTCTTCTTGATGCCTCGAGGAAAACACTCGTTATTCACTCCCATCTTTCGTTATTTACATCTGCCTTCGAGAGCAGTCGAAGAGTTCAGTTCGGATATTGGAAACTCTAATGTCACTCCATGGTTTCACGGTGAAATCTTAAGGACTGAAACCAAACAATACAATGTAATAATATCCACTCAGCATTCTCAGCATTCTTTATTCTAACATGACCATGGAATAACACCACGGATAACAAGTGAGAACAGTGGATGTGCAGTTTCAAACAAACTAATATTAATATGGGATCGTGAGTCTGGCAAATACCCAGCGCCTTCACTGCGAGAGCTGCTGTTCCTAAGGCACTCTACCTGTACACTTCTGTTTCTCTCCTGGCATTCAATATGGTCTACGTAGAACGCGAAAACACGAGCCAAAGCTTCATGTCACTCAGCGCTCATTATACAAACAAAAATATTAAAATCTCGACTGAAAAAGACGCTGACACTACAAGTAACCATGAGCCAATTCTTTTGTGTTCGTCAATACCAAACGTTTATGAAAGAAAACTTTCAGCTTCGTTGTAAATGGAAGCAAAAAAAAAAAAAATGAAGATCAAAAACAGTGCAGAACACACACACACACACACACACACACACACACACACACACACACACACAAATATGAGACGGAAAATGAAAGTGAAAGACACAGGAACAATTATGTCAGATGACCTTTAAGCGAGCAAAACCAAGGAACCACTCACCCAATAAACACGATAGGCTGGATATTACGAACTCTAGGGGGGAAAGTCAACGAAAGTCAGTGGAAACGAAGACACTTTTCAAAATAACTGAAGATTCCTCTCAAAAATGTTGGTGGGAACTGTCACCACCACCTCGGGTTAGGGTAGGGTAGGTTAGGGTAGGCGATACTGCCAGAGCAGAAAAAAAAGACAAAGAATACGAAGTTCACAGTGGGTTAAAAATATACCTAAATTGCAGCTTAATCTCCTCTAGTGAAGAGAAAGACGCGGAAGACACTGCAAAATATAATATCTCTAAAAAAAAAAGGGAAGGTTGCCAGGAATAACATACTACGTAGTTATAAAACCACCAGAGGTTCGTGGCCTCTGAACTCGTACACTCTAAGCATACGTTACGGTTTATACCGGGGTAACTCTTTAACTAAACCTTAGGGACGCCATACACTCCCTACAGTAAGGTTACGTTCATTTGATGTTTGTAATAATCGCAGTTTCTGAACGCATTTTCGGTAGTCTGTCAATGCATGGTACCCAGTTGGGTGTAACTGAACATATTCTCACTGAGGGGGTTGGGTTGGGGTACGTGAAGCGGTCTTAAGACCTGACCTAACGTGGACGAACTGAACGGAGCCAACATCATGGATGATTCATTGCGTGTGTGTGTGTGTGTGTGTGTGAGAGAGAGAGAGAGAGAGAGAGAGAGAGAGAGAGAGAGAGAGAGAGAGAGAGAGAGAGAGAGAGAGAGAGAGAGAGAGAGAAGGGGCGGGTGAGATGTTCCGAGGGCGGGGATAGAGTGAACGCACGACATCTAAGGCGTTTGTTTATGGATGGGCTCGCTCCGTCTTGAGCTGATCTTAAACTTGTGACCTCTGACCCCATGCATGGAGGGGAGGTCTAGACGGCCCGGCCGTTTCCCACGCTGCCGTCAACACAGACCCAACGCACCTTTCCCGCTCGTAAGGTCGGGCACTACGCGTCTTCCACGCCATCAGGTGTTGCCCAAACCTGTTCTCGATGATATGTTTCACTTTCAGTGACCCTCCTCGTGGGGGTCGGAGCGTCCCTCTTGGTGATAAACACGATACACGTCACTCCGTCAGCAACAACAACAAATGATCAAATGAACAAGTTTTAAAAGTATCAAAAATGAAGATCATCCGTACTTTCTAGTCGTTCAATTCAGCCCTTCGTAAAGACGTTACGACAATTAAGAACATGACGATCCTTGGGTATGACGGGGTGGCTTTCAACCCTTCCACGATCGTACCGTCGTGTTCAATGATCGTACCGTCGTGCTCAAAGATCGTACAGTCAAGGTCAAGAATCATAAAGTCGTGCTTGAAGGGTTAATGTCCTGGTACCTTCCCTTGACATAATGATCAACTCTGGAGTCTTTCCCCCCTGTCTCTATCCACCACAACATAACATTAACATTCCCCCGTGCTGCCCACCACAACATATGCTTAACACTAACACTCATCATGTTGCCCACCACAATACGTACTTAACATTAACGTTCTCCCATGTTGCGCAACCTGTTTCCATTACCTCTCTCTCTGTTAACAACTCTCCCACAGCACAAACAAAAACAAAGACGACACTATATCAGTCATAACATCATAATTCAAATCCAACTCCACACTGCAGTTTCTATTTACAAGGCAAGAGAAAAAGAAATGTTTCTACTAGATGACAGTGGCCACCAGCGCTACCTGTATATCATGAACCTCCACACGAGTAAATATGTTTCGCCATGTACGGCAGCTTGCACCATGGCACGCGTTGCAGCTGTGGTGGCATACACTACCGGGCGTCCTATGCCTTGCCTTCCATCGCTCGAGAGAAGTAGGAGAACACCTTCCAGTACTGGGTCAGCCATGACACGCCCGTTTCTTCTTTGTCATGCGAAAAAATAATTACCTTGGGAGGTGAAAGGTTCGCGTGGTAACAATGGCTGGTTGATACAGGCGAAGCCTTGACGCCATACACAAAGGAGCCGGCTACAAGGCCCCGCTACAGCGAGGGGAAAACTGTATCTTCCCACGATCCTCTTCAATCCTTCTTCCCCGATGACTGTAGTACTGGATGCTGGCTCACACCTCCAGAACGTGTTCAAAGTGTATCGTCATATGATCACCTATTACATAACTTGTTCACCTGTATCATCACTTTAGGGGTATCGTCATCTGTTCATCTGTAGCATCACTTGTTCTTCTGTACCATACCATCACTTGTTCTTCCGTACCATACCATCACCTGTTCACCAAACCACTAAATGTTCCCATCTGTACCATACGATCAAGTTTGTTCATGTGTATCATCAATTGTTCATAGGCATCAGAACCAGAGCCCATCATCCACCACACAACACGCGCTCACAACACGACCGTCACCACCACACAACATGTAACCACAACACAACCATCACCACCACACAACACGCGCTCACAACATGACCCGTCACCACCACACATGTAACCACAACACAACCATCACCACCACACAACACGCGCTCACAACATGACCCGTCACCACCACACATGTAACCACAACACAACCATCACCACCACACAACACGCGCTCACAACATGACCCGTCACCACCACACATGTAACCACAACACAACCATCACCACCACACAACACGCGCTCACAACATGACCCGTCACCACCACACATGTAACCACAACACAACCATCACCACCACACAACACGCGCTCACAACACAACCATCATCACTACGCAGAACCCGGCAAATCATTATTAGAAAATATTCGGCCACTACCACCACAAACATCATCGAAAATGGTGTAAAATATATACATAACGCTGAGGTTGAGGGTTCCCTAACGACCTCTACCCGTTATCATCTGGGGCAATTAGCGGTCATCAGTCACAGCTATTACGAGCAATTAGCCCGGGTTTTTCCCTCTTCCCAGGGGATCCTCGGGTTTCCTAAATCACGAGGCTTCATGAAGCCTAAGCCAGGTTCCACTTGATGAAGGATTCCGCATATAGCCAAGGCAACGTCACCAGCAGACGAGTGAACCGTAAAAGGAAAGAAGTCCTCTCTTGGCTCTTTTTTTTTCTTTTACAGTGAGGAAGTGATGATACAGGAGGGGAGGATTTTCTTTCAGCATCCCACACCCATCCCAAGCCTCTCTCAAGTCAACTCCTACAACACACAGGAGATACATGAGCAGCACTCTTACCTATCCCCAGATAATATAATATAATATAATATAATATAATACAATACAATACAACACAATACAATATATATATGTGTGTATATATATATATATATATGTGTGTATATATATATATATATATATATATATATATATATATATATATATATATATATATAACAGGTTGCGGAAGAAACACAGACGCGAGTGTTAATATGGTGTTCATTATACCAACTTTTCCCAGAGACAAACCGGTCCGGCTGACGTACTTGCGCTGGTGCAATGACAGCGAGGCGACCAGTTCAGGTGAGCTGAGGGAGGGAGCAGGGCTAACACGATATGTGGCCCAGAGAGAAAAGCAGACGATTCTTGGGAGACGGCCTCTGACGCTACCATGTCCTGGGCTGTATGTACCCCTACCCTTACGTACTCGTATGCTTGGGCTAAACTCCCCACCCGAAACTCCCATGGCCTTATTTTTCCATCCTACCTCCCGTCCCTAAACTCCCTTCTACTAGGCTGGATCCAAGAGTTTAGTGGAACGTAATAAATGTCAACAACTGAGAAAAGGATGACACTCATACCAAGAAACAAAAGGTAAACAAGCAACAAAACTAAAGCTTTCAGACGAGCACAAACGTAAAAGATAAAACGCAGACGAAAGATAAATCTAAGACTATGGAAAGCTAAATGATCATAATGTACAGCTACAACGCTACAGTAACGGATGACGGTGATAACCATGAAAGAAAGAGGGAAGGAATGAAGCAACTTTCAGATAAGGATATGGAAGGGAAGACGGAAATCACGGGGAATGAATCACAGCTCGGGAGTCCCGTCGAAGCAGGAAAAGATGATGTGATCGCTGTCCTGACTTACTGTGTGTGCGGCCTGGGACAAGGCTGGCCTGGGCCATGGGGCCACACACACACACACACAATGACGTCTGCTGAGAGTTCTGACCACACTGAGAATACCCGTGGACTCTGTCTTTTCTTCTCGTTGCAAGGTCTGGAGTGCTCAGGGAAGAGCTGACTTGGTGCGGGGGAGTGTCCTCGACTCACCAAGGCGAGTGAGAGAGGAACAGTGACCCAGGGAGGTAAGGTAATGTGGTGCAATGTGTATACTGCGGAACGCTCTCTACACCACACCTTCCTCCACTGCCTCCTCCCCGCAGGGTGACCCCCATCTCTCCAGGGTCCTGTGTAATGCTTCCTGCCTCGGGGGTCGGCCTGGCATCACCTGCACCAAGAGGGTGTGTCCTGCACCCGTGGAAGGAAGGTGTTCGGAGGACGTCCGAAGCCCCCTCCGTCAGTAGCTAACGCGGGAGGGCATGCAAGAGGCCCTTCTCTGGCCCCCTTCCGTCAGCAGCAGCTGCTGGGATAGGGCGTGCAAGAAGCCCTCGGCTGCCCCCACCGTCAGTATGTGTTAGTGTGGGCACGTGCCTCTCGCCTGAGTCACGAGGCAGGTGTACTACAGTGCAGGTCGGGCAATATGAACCAACACTGGATCTGCCTGAGGAGACTGTCCTCATTCTGGTGGCGGTGAGGTGGTGGGGGCGGTGTGGCGGCGGTGCTGGTGGTGGTGGTGGCGGCGGTGAGGACAGCGTGGCAAATTTAACGACGCCTGGCGATAACACTAGTCTTTCGCGCACTTCTCATCCAATGATGACGTCTTCAACAAAATGATACAGGTGTAATGTGAAACCGACACAGCGACGCTGTGAAACTGATACAGCGGCAATGTGACACTGAACCACTCTTGGCAACCCACTGTAAGCAGAGAAGCATTAGTGAACCGCAATACAGCAGACCTTAACAGTATAGCACAACGAGACAAGTCCAAGCGTTACCACCGCATGGCAGGTCACAAAGCATCAATACAGGTCACAGGTCACTAACCGTCACACGAACAAGTTAATTAAACCTAAAACCCGTGTGGAGGGGGAGGGGGGGTGGGGGGGATACAGCTCACCAAGGCAAGCAGACAGACCGCCTTCATTTATGTTAGTTGGGCGGGGGGGAGGGAGAGGTGGGAGGGGGGAGGGAAATTTGGGAGAGGGGAGGGAGGTAGACCAGGCTGGGGCTGGTGACTTCAACACCCCCCCCTTACCCTACCCCCCGCAACATGACATGTACTGAACTGGTTCTGTACACCTCGGATGACATCCCCTCCGTCCATCCACCAGCAGCACAACAGATACCACAGTGGTGGCTCTGTCCGTTTCAGACCACGTGCGCTCCGTGTCCGTCTCAGACCACGTGTGCTCCGTGTCCGTCTCAGACCACGTATGGATAAAACACCACCACCTTTATACCACTGCCTCAAGTGACCCTGGCTACGTGGGCAAGCCATTATGATGACCCTCACGGACAGACTTCCTCCATACATGCTGACGTGCGAATGTAAAAGAAATGAAAAGAAAAAGGAGTCTGAGAAGGATACAAGGAAGGAAGGAAAGCGGAGCCTACGAGCAAGACCGGTCACGGTCCTGATCACCGTGACACGTGGGGGGGGGGGGAGGCGGTAGACAGGAAGAGGAGGAGGAGGAGCCACTGGATAAACGGGGCTTTAAAAAACGAATTAGGAAGAAGGAAGAGAAGGCACGGAGACGACAGTGGGGGGAAAAACAAAGGTGGAATGGGAAGGAAACAGGATGGAAAGAAGAAAAGGGGGTTAAATGAGAATATGAAGAGGTAAAACGAGAGGAGGAGGAGGAGGAGGGAGAGACGGTGGGGTAGGGAGGCAGGAGGGAAGGACGAGGGGAGAGGTACGTAGCGTAGGACGGGAGAGCCTCGGGCGGCGGCGTAGAGAGCCACAACATACTCGGAAAACTCGGGACGCACATGTGGGTCACACAGGATTCCGGGAAAACCTGGTCGCCAACAGCAGCAGCATCCAACCCCTCCTCCCTCTTTACCAGGAAGCTTCCACCATTACTGGCAACCCAACCCAACACCCTGTATCACTGCTGGTGCTACGTTAACTCCGCTTCCTTCCACACGATGCTACGGCCCTTGATAGCATGACGGTACGGCCCTTGAGCAACACGACGGTACGGCCCCTGTACAACACGGTACGGCCCCTGTACAACACGGTACGGCCCCTGTACAGCACGGTACGGCACTTGAGCACCAAGACGGTACGGTCCTTAGGGTTCGATCCTGAAGCACGACAGTATGGCCCTTGCTCTCCTCGGCACGACTGTTTAAGATCGTACCGTCGTCGGTCTGACGTTATAGAAAGACAATCATCCAAAAAAGATTCAGAAAAAAGCCAGGAAACTTAAATACTGACATAATGTCTTAATACAGCCAAAAACATATAAATGCTCAAAATACTGACTTAAAAAAAGCCAAGGTATCTACATTCAGCCACTGCACCGAATCAGAAAAACATAAAATCTATACCTGAACAACCTACTGACTTAAAACTACAATGCAATTCAAATCTGGGAGAAAGAAATAGCCTTAAAAAAAAAAACAAGAAATTCATATGTGGACAGAAGTTACAAAAAAGATTTTAAATTCGGTGACACACAACAAACAGTAAGAGGCCAGTGAAGAGCGGGTGTGTGGTGCCGTCAGGCTCTCTCATCGTCTACAGTCACATCATCATGCAAATCTAAATGAAAACATCATTTGTCATTTGCATGCTGAGTGTGCCATTAGGAAAACAACGCTCTACTTCCCTCCTTAACGCCGGAGTTACAGTGAGGAGGTAGTGCACCTCATGTGTACCATCTCGTTCGTATACCCTCGTAATACACAGGGAGGCTCGGAGGACACAACACCATAGTATACCCGAGTACTGACGCTATGCAACATATCAGTGTTGAGAAAGAAGGAACACTGTGAGACCAGGTTAAGTGTTTTCAAACATGACTAAACTCCATGCAACACAAAACCAGGGCACTCGGAGCGACCACAGACTGCTTGGCAACCGCAAACAATCAACACTCACACGACAGAACACAAGAGCGACTTCCAACACAACCCAATCTCAACACGCCCAACACCCTATGCAGAAACACCAGGTAATAAGAACAAGTATAAGAGATGAGGCCCAACGAGTGTGGCAATACTCTCGCCACACACTGTGGATAATTCTCCGTGTTCTCGGCCGTGTTTCGCACATCTAACTATCCCTTACACCCTGAACCAACCATCTACCCGGGTCATTTCCCTCTAACTACGCCTTCACAACGAATAGAACTGACCCATCCGCCGACCTCCTCCCCCCCAACCCAACCCAATTTATATATAATTTTCGTAAACCCTGCTCTTTAATCGCGGGGCCTGGCTTCTGCAATACACCATCGTTAAAAATACACCTAATGATATATACTGTATACACCAACGTTGAAAATACAACTAATGATACATCGTTACAGAAACTAAATGAATTCTGTAAACAAGCGCGATGTAAGTAACCCTCACACTACGACTGTATTTTGTTGACAGACGACCTCTAGCTGACCCCTGTGACCCCGAGTCTTAGGGAATGACCCTTGTGACCCCGAGTCATAGGAGCTGACCCCCCTTGTGACCCCGAGTCAAGAGGAGCTAACCCTTGTGACCCCCGAGCCACAGGTGCTGACCCCTGTGACCCCCGAGTCACGAGTGCTGACCCCTGTGACTCCAAGTCACAGACTCTGACCCTTGTAGGTAATTCATCAGCCACACCAATCATATAACAGATGTACAATTGATAATAACTGGGAAGATGGATTTAATCATTCCAACTAGGTAACTACGCAAGGTGGAACTGCTACCGCTGAGCAGGGTACGACCTCCTCTGATGCACGACAGCACGACCCTTGACCACGACGGTACGACCCTTGACTATGATGGCCAGCCCTTTCAAAATAAAAATGAGTCTGGTTTTATATAAACCCTAACGCTAAAAATAAAACTAAACACATCTTAGAAAAAAAACAAACATCGGTTGTATCTTAATTCTATAATCCTTCTCCCTACTAAACCAGGCTATCGTACGCTAGGGTCGTACAGTCGTCCTCCAGGTCATCGTGCCCAATAGTCGTAGCTTCACATATGTAGCGGGTCACCCACAATACCACCATGATCCACTTAGGGCACCAGTTCCAGCGAGGTCGTCTCGACTCCCATCCGAGGTCGTGCTCACAGGCGTAACATCGGGTGAGATCATGTGGTACGACTGTCTTCGGTGTGGTCGTGACCATACAGGGACGACTTCTGGTTCAAGCGTCCCCTACCACAGTCCCCTCCACACTACAACACTTGGCAACCGCACGATATCAGACCCCTGAACACGACGGTACGGCCCATCGCTGCGATGGTCATAATGGCCTATGAGCTGACCCTCCAGAGTCAGGTAAAGGGTCAGGGCCATCGTACCCTAGGGTCGTGCTCCACAGGAGTACAGAGCGCTACCGTGACACGAACAGGACCATCGTACCGGTCCAACATCTAGTGGGGGTGTTGTCTTCACTGTATCACTGGTCCAACAACTAGTGGGGGTGTTGTCTTCACTGTATCACTGGTCCAACATCTAGTGGGGGTGTTGTCTTCACTGTATCACTGGTCCAACAGCTAGTGGGGGTGGTGTCTTCACTGTATCACTGGTCCAACATCTAGTGGGGGTGTTGTCTTCACTGTATCACTGGTCCAACAACTAGTGGGGGGTGTTGTCTTCACTGTATCACTGGTCCAACAGCTAGTGGCGGTGGTGTCTTCACTGTATCACTGCCGCCCATGCGGATAGTCACAGGCAGACGGACACGAGGTCATGCGTGTCGTACTGGGGGAGGGGAAAGTACCACTACCCCACCTGGACGACCAGAGGGGGGACAACGTGACCACCACGATGGTCGCCGGTACACTGGTCGTCAACTCCCTAACCTCCTCGCCCCACTACCACCACCACCTTACTTCCTCTCCCAACGCCCCCCCCCACCCCCCCCAGCTTGCTCCCCGGACCTCCACTCCCCATCTTGACCTTTCCCCTCCCCAGACTACTTCCTCAAACACATCCTCAACTTCCTTCTTCCCATATGCCATCACGACTCCATCACTCACGCGCCACACAACCCATACTCAAATTACGATACAAAACTGCTGGCGTCCTGATGAGGGTCCAGTCGACCCTACTGACCCATACCATGCCTTCCAATCGACCGAAATGCCCTTCGTAAGGTCAATGGCAAGACTGAAAACACGACTGATATACCAAGCTGTTATTGATTGCCGGACGCATATAGGCAGCCATCAGCTGACTTACCTGTAAACCCCCCCCCCCCCACCGACTCCTCCCCCCCCCCCCAACACGCACACACACCTGACCCCCTCCCCACACCCCCCAGTCAGCTGACCCGAGGCGCCACTCTCGCTCTGGTTATCATACTCGCGTCTCTCGTTCTTCTCGTAGGGGTAATCAGTCTCAACACAAGCATCAATGATCTAAAGTCTTCCATAACTCTATTAGAATTCGTCCTTACGTCCATACATCCATTTTCAACGCGGGAGATTATTAGTTTGACGTGTGTGTGTGTGTGTGTGTGTGTGTGTGTGTGAGTAGAGCGCGGGTCTGGTCGTCAGGGCAACGGCGTCAACAGAGGCGGCCATTGGTGAGTCAGGCGGGCGATCCCTGTGACGTCAGCAAATGGAGGTATTCCCCAATTCACTTCCCCTGCGCACGCGCGCGCGCCCACACACACACATACACACACACACACACACACACACACGCAAGCAGACGGAAGCATACATTTTTTACGCGTTACTTCTATTTTTTTATCCAGAACTGTAAAAGCGCTGCGAATCACATCCACGAGATCCATATGTCCACACGCGAGGATACCCAGTTCTTTGAACTGAAATTTATGGTCCCACCTGTGTCTACTGGCCTGGATATTCAACGACAAAAATACAGGTGGAATTACAAAAATATTCTCGTCTGCGGAGATGCGTATGTTCCTCCTTAGTCTGTTCCGTGCCAGGTGTATGACAGAATCGTGGCTGATGTCTTTGGTGTGTTGATGTCATAAGCATGACATGCCCCTAGCTATACGGGTCTGTTAATACCACAAGCATGACATGCCCCTGGCTGTAAGGGTCTGTTAATGCCACAAGCATGACATGCCCCTGGCTGTACGGGTCTGTTAATACCACAAGCTTGACATGGTCCCTAGATGTGTGTCTTGTCAATATCCAATGATATGACATGCTTGTGGCTGTATCTGTGTGTCTGTTAACGTCGGAGGCAGATGACACAGCTGTCTGTCTTTGTCTGTTAATATCAGTGGCATGACGTGTGTAGCCGTGCCAGCCCACAACGGATGTTACTCTGGACATGAGTTACATCAGAGCCAAGGTCAAGGTCAAGGGGGGGAGGGGGTTTAACTTGTCCCCAACTCCTCCCCCCCAAGTCCGCAACGTTCATGTCACCAGAGCTTCTAAACATGCTCACACGCACTCTACCCCTTCCTCACGCACTCTACCCCCGCATTAACACAACCCCTCACTCCCGCACTCTACACCCGCATCCATACTGCCCCCCCCCCCCCCACACACACACTCTTACCTAATACTCGTCTTACCCACATACTCGTTTATTCATGAAAATCCCCATCAATACACTCAACGATCGACACACACACACACACACACACACACACACACACACACATGCAACGCAGACAACATAAATAAATGTAGGAAGTTGTGTCGTAGTAGAGAATGTTCGATAAATTATGTCCACGAGCGTAGAACTCCTAACTCGTACAATACACAAGGCAATTACTGAATGGGAAAATGCCGCATGAGGGTTACACTCAACCCGTCGATTTCATTATGCTGATGATGGCTTTGCAGGGGATCCCTCACGGAAGAGCATATGGAGGGGCGTAAGAGTATAGTACGTGGGCCCCACTAGTGAAGGAAGAATGGCAGTGAAACTTCAAATCAATGTAACGGAAGGGACGAAAAGGAACAGTTATTAGGGGTACATGACAGACACTGTCAAACAGTAGGTGTAGGAGGGAGGGAATGGAAAGGAAAATGGCTCTCCCGCAACCGACCCGCCTTATGGAACCCCTGCCAGCAATCTCCAGAAGGTCTTCAACCGACGGGAGGAGATGAAAGCAGATGAAGACAGTGAACTTGCCAGAGAGCCACAGCATGTGGCGGTATATGCAGACTCTTGTGCACTGAGTGCCTCCGTTGTGTAAGGGGGGTTAGAATGACGACCCACCTGTCCAACGGGCCGGTTGGAATTCCGGAATGGGACAGTCGGCTCACAGCCAACCAATCTGTTCATCCTCCTCCTCTGGTGCTGGTCGATGAATGAGTACCTGATGTTTGCTGCAGTGTTATACTTTTATGTGTGCGTGTGTGTGTGTGTGTGTGTGTGTGTGTGTGTGTGTGTGTGCGTGTGTGTGTGTGTGTGTGTGTGTGTGTGTGTGTGTGTGTGTGTGTGTGTGTGTGTGTGTGTTCACACATGGTTAAAGGACAAGGTATGTAAATACAAAGATATGAAACGGGGCTACATCAATAAAAAGTAAAAGACCCTTCTGGTAATACACAAACAGCTCTCTCTCTCTCTCTCTCTCTCTCTCTCTCTCTCTCTCTCTCTCTCTCTCTCTCTCTCAATAATTCTCACAGCTCAAAGATGTCCTTTTTTCAAACATTCATTCCCATCTCTACATCATGACACATGCACCTACGCCCAGGCCTTAATATCACACATATATATGACTTTGTAACCCATGCATAATACAGGAGAGAGAGAGAGGAGAGAGAGAGAGAGAGCGCAGGCATAACACTCTAACCTGTGGTTGTCACAGGAGTAGGGGGCGCTAACCACACGACTACCACACACACTGGTACTTGGTTGCACTGGTGAAGGCTTAGTACAAGCTTCGGTGTGCTATACAACATGTGGTGTATGATGTATAACACCGAGGGTGGGAGGAGGGGGTTAGAGTGAAGGAGGGTGTGCGGGAGATGAACGATGAGGGAGGAGAGGAAGGTTAGGCCTTGCACGGCCGGTCGATGGCTCCTCTAACGATACCTCCACCTCCCCTTCCTCCTCCTCCTCCTCCAAATCATACCTGAACGAGCCAGGAGAACTCAGTCTCCACCATTGACAGTACCCTACGCTTCTAGATAATGCACACCTGAAAACCCAGCTTGAGCCCCGACACCTCCACACCCGAAAACCTAGAGAATACCAACCACGAGTTTGTGACAAAAAAGAAGAAAAAGAAAGTTCCCTCTAATGCCTCGTCTTAGTCTATGGTACGATCATCTGCTTCTCAGCGAGTAGGACTCAAGGTACGACCATCTGTCCCTTAGCAAGTGGGTCTCAAGGTACGACCATCTGTCTCTTAGCAAGTGGGTCTCATGGTACGACCATCAGTTAGAGCAAGTGGGTATCTAGGTATGACCACTGCCATGGAGCAAGATGGTCTTAAGGTACGACCACCTACCACTAAGCACGTACGTTTCAAGGTACGACCATCTTGCACCAAGCACGTGCCTCTCAAGGCACGATCGTCGTCCACTGAACCAGTGGGTTTCACTGTACGACCACCGTCCAACTGGGGGCGCGGGTTTCGTCAGATCTGACGAGGTGCGACC
Organism: Panulirus ornatus; assembly: GCF_036320965.1. NCBI lineage: Eukaryota > Metazoa > Arthropoda > Malacostraca > Decapoda > Palinuridae > Panulirus > Panulirus ornatus. The sequence goes on from NC_092269.1 coordinate 1,570,832, forward strand.
GCGGTTCACAAGGTGAGTGCAGTCGGCCAAGGTTGGACCCCCAGTACCAAACACCTGTGGGGACGAACAGGCTGCAAGGAGGCGGAACATTATTTCTCGGAACCAAATTAACGATTTACGACCCCGCCATTATTATACTAATTCTGACTAAATTTTTGCCGATACCATCGCCATCATTACCAATAATCCATAAACATTATTTGATATCCTATATTCGCAAGGGTGTTGGACTCTCGGATCATCACTATCTATAACTCAATACCGCATGACGTCAGACCGTGCAGAATAAGCCAAAGGACTGCTTTCTCACTAGTCACCCCCTCCTGGTTTCCAGGTCAAGCGGTCAAAGGTCACCAGGTCAATTTGTGGGCGTGGGTAAGCAAGTCTGTGACCCGGGAGATACATTACATGATGGCTGAAGATTTCCACTGAAGGCAACACAATAATCACATGAGCATTTTTCTTGCCTCAGACTGTGCCAAAATTCACTACACGTGTACCTTTACCTCACACAGCACCAACATACACCAAACGAACAACTCTCTTACCTCACGCAGTACCAACATTCACAACACGAACATTCCCTTACCTCACGCAGTTCCAACATCCACCACACACACACACACACACACACACACACACACGAACATCTACACCCCCCCCCTACATGACGCAGCTACAGATGAACACGAGACAATGCGTCAAAACCTGGAGTTAAAAAGCCACGTACCATCACATTCCGGCCACCTCACCAGACCTGATCGTACACACACTTACCTGGAAGAGGAAAAAAATACATTAAGATAACGATAAAAGTAATCAACAACACTAACAATTTTCAGAAAAACAATAACAACAATAATAATACAACAAATGTCATCAGTAACATAAAAACTATAAAACAAAACTATCATAAAGTTGATCAAAAAATACCGTAACTCACCATGGTCAAAACTTTATAATTATTTCGTAAGTATATGAGATAAACAAGTGCACCTTAGTTCTACAGGAACGCTTAGTACACAAGTTAATTTGGACGTGCACTGTCCCAATGTTGCCCTCAACCACACTAGAAAACTAGGTGCGCAGTATCTGCAAGACCTCAATTTCCTCTTAAGTCTGGGTGTAAAAAAGAAAAAAAAAGATGCATTTTTTTCTCTTTCGACGGCTTACAACAACTGGCAAAAATTCAGGATAATCATGCTCATATTAAAGAGCTCGCAACTCTTTACCTTCTCAAGTCATTTTGAACAACTGCGACCTGACTCAGTTTTAAAGACAAGCTTTCTACTTCCTCAATTAAGACGACTTTCATTATTCTCAATTTCTTTTGTTATGCACTACATCTATATTTACACAATGCTGTTTCCAAGCTCTATCGTTCTCTGTTTGACAACAAGGTTGGAAGAAACGCCTTATTTACTTTTTTTTCTTAGCAAAACACGCGAGTTTAATATAACATACCCTCACAAAAAGAGACTGAAAACGGAAGAACTTTACCCTAAGACTATACTAAACTGGATGAAGTATATAGGATATGTTTAAAAGACAAACTAAGAGACGATTCTGTTTGCCTAGTAAATGAACAGAATATACTAACTGTACTCTAATGTTTCTATGTCTCAACACTATCTGGTGACAACCAGGAAGGGGGAAAGTTTTCCAGACCTTAGGGTCTGTTCCAAGTGTTAAAATTTCGGTTGATATAGCTTGTCTAACCTTGGAAGTACTCATCAAAAACTACAATGCCTTCACTCATTACTCTACCCCTATTCACAATGGATTGGAAAATAGTTTCTTTCCCGGCATACAAAAGAGTTCCTCTTCTGTCTGGATGACTTTAACGTTGCACAAGAAGACGTCATCGTATATCTGAGGTATTCTGAGAAAGAGTTCGCTGTTCTGCAGCTTGCTAGAGTTTCCCAAACGGTGCTACGTTTCACGAACGCGTTACTAGTCACTAACACATTTAAATGATAATAATATATATTACTGCACTTATGATCGAGTCAGGCGCAGCCTGCAGCCTACCCTCATCAGTGAGAAAAGTCTCCTTGCCTTTAGGGTACGGGACGCCAGTGTTGGTTAACCTTGTTATAAAACCCACATATTTTGCCCAAGATCTGTTCGCTCAACATGTAACGAAATACCATTTCATAAAACCACAAACGTATAATGAGACTGTATAGCTTAAACATTCCCTATTATAGATACATGGTGTAGTGTAATTACGCGATTATATTGAATTCATACCGAAGAAATTTTGCGAAAACTCAAAATATGAACCTACGTAATTCAAATAAGCATTTTGTTTCCTGTTGAACTATAGACAACATACCATGCACAATACTAAAGCCGCTAACCTACTCCCTGGTCATTTCTACTCCTAAAAGTATATGAGCCATTTCCAAGTGTGAACACATATCAATACTATCAAACGCGCTACATCGTGTTAAAAGTCTTTAAAACCCACACAATTTTCCCCCGAGATACAAATATCTGATAATGGCGTCGGTGAGCCTACCCGCCTTGTCAGCGATTAAGTGTTCTCGGACAGCGTAGCATAATATTAACATTAATGTTTATCTGTATAACAGGGAAAGAACAACGATTTGAGTTCTGGTATTCTCAAGATTTCCTAGAGATATGCTTCAGGATTCGCAACGCACAATGCCTTCTCTTGAAAATGAGCGAAAATTGGTTAATACTCTGATATAAAACAGGAGGACATGCCATTCATAAATGCTCTCACATTTCTTGCCAATCCGTCAATACTGTTGTTTCTATTGAAACTATATGATGTCTATCGAAACAGCATATACTTACATAGAAGCAAAGCAATCAAGGATTAATCGCAGAGCCATGACGTTGAGGAAGGAGTCGAGCACGTCCCAAGCGTTGGCCATCTCCCAGGCCCAGCCTGCACCTGACGTCCGGGGGCATGTTTCTTACACCCTCAAACACGGTAACGTCACGCTCACACTCACCAATGTTATGAACTAATTACACACCAGCTTAAACATTTTCTTCTACTGAATCTACCAAACGAAATTAGTTTTTCATTATTAATTGAAAATTACACACATTTCAGTGCGCAAACTAAGAAAGAAAATTTGAAATTCTGTGAAACAATTAGGTACTGAATGTGTCTACACGTTGTCAAAGTTCCGATTTACATATATATATATATATATATATATATATATATATATATATATATATATATATATATATATATATATATATATATATATGCAAAACTGCGTACAAATTTCTTAAAAGTCTTGCAGGTACAAAGCCCCGAAGAACATACAATATAAATACGGGGGCAAACCCTATACATTGTCTTTGATCTCTATTTGTAGCTCCACCCATCATCTATTTTTAACCAGTCATACGTTTCCTCTGCCAAGCCCCACCCACTCGGCATAGTTTTAAGACTAATTCTGTACAGTTTGCCATCTATTTATTTTCTGAGCAGGCCCACGTGAAATTCACCTATGCTATGGCAATCACCTCGACCAACAGAGCTTATCAGCGTCCTCTCTCCCGCCTACGCTAGCTAGAGTACATTGTCCACGAGTGCTCTCAAGGATAGTATTTTTACTCTCGTAATTGACATACTGAGACATTTAAGACCACTTATGCGCACTATCTTGACAAGGCCGCCAGTGCAGGTTAAGGCAGCAATTTTGCCTTGTTTTTAGCATTTCGACAGAGAGTACAATCTTCATTTTTTTTTCTAACCTTCTGTGGTGTTCTTGACATATTATACGAGATAATAACAGACTACGAGGTAATGCAATTGTCACACTTTATATTTACATGTGCACATCTTATAAAAGTGTAAAAGCGTGTGTTTGAGACGCATCTCAAACAATGGGTCCCTTGTCTAAATATCCATTCCAACATTTCTTCCACTCACATTTGCTTATCCTTTATTCATTGTGTCAGATTATCATGGCCACTTCAAACAATGTTTTACACTGTACACAGCAAAGGGATAAATATCTTTTATGACAAGTATCACAGAATTTACTCTTTGCTCCCAGTATTTCTACTATTAAACTTTACTGAATCAATTTGCGCGTTGAAACTTTAGTAATTAACGGTGTGATAAAATTACACATAACATTTAATCAACGTGTAAAGTACTGACAATTTATGCCTTGATACAGCGCAATGTAGGCATTCAAGGACACTAATTTGGGGAAATTTTCCGGAGCTGGATGACGTTACATCTCACGTTGCCCTTCACGCTTTGAAATCTCCTTGCACTCTGCCGTGGACAGCACCTTACTTTTGTTCCCCAATACTGAGGTGTATGTATATGTTAAACCTACGCAGAAAATGACACAAATATGTAGAAAAGTCGGAAATACTCCCCCTAAAAAAAGTACCCAACACTTACCAGTTCAGTAAGCCTTCATTATGTATAAGGACCTCCATGAGAGAATCCGGTTGTACTGTACAGCTATGTTTATGAATATATGCTTACAGATGAATGTAGATATCTGCTAAAGACTATCCCTGGATCACATCCACCCGTGTAATAAATGTCCTGAAAAAAGGCACAGCAAAAACCACCATCAGAATTCGACTTCCAGGATCAGTGTGCGTAAAGACACGGGAATAATCTCCTCTTGCTATGCTGTACAGCAACACTTGGATTGTTTTTAATTTTCCGAAGAATCTGAAAAGATCCAAACGCAGCTTAGCTTACAAGATATGGTTGGCACCCGAAGCTAAGCTACCCTAACTAAATTATATGGTCTCCGTCAGTGACCCCAAGTTCCCTATTCCCCTTGACGACAGCAGGCATCTCTCTCTCTCTCTCTCTCTCTCTCTCTCTCTCTCTCTCTCTCTCTCTCTCTCTCTCTCTCTCTCTCTCAACCGCCCACCCCATCTCATTAAACCATTTGCTTTATTATGCACTTTGTGGCGCAGTGTGCATGATGGTGCGCGCGTGCTGTTCGGGGCTGACGCCCGCCTCTCTCCCGTGACCAACAATCCCCGTAAACAAAGGCGGACGCGGTCTGTCCTTGTGCTGACCAACGTGCCAATCACGTACACCAAACACGTACCATCTCCACAAAGGAGTTTAAAGACAAAATATTGATTTGTATACATTTTCTGCCGCTGGCAGAGAAAGAATCGAAGACTTACTAACATTCGAGTGAATGGCCTGGATGAAAGGTGACACTGAGGGCGGTGAGCCCAGCTTGGCTCCTGTTGACGGTTGGGAGTGAATAACTGTCGCTATGGAGCAAGTGCTGCGAGTATGGTCTGGATACACACACTGCACAACACTCTTACTACCACGGAGGTGTAGTGTGATAACGGTATACCTAACATGATACCAGCGCATCTTGTTGGGGTGGTCCCGGTACATTTGGTGTGGTACCAATACACCTGCTGTGGTCCATGTGAGTTTGGTTTGGAACTCCTGCTGTAGTTACGTGAATACAATCGCTAACCCCAATCCCTTCTGGAAACTGGCGGTGGTTTCCTAAATGCTACCCTGGGGAGACACTGCTCTATATTTAAGCACCGATATTTCAACTTTGACCTTTCTCTTAAAATTTGGCGAACCCAAGAACCAGGAAAGCCGGATGAAGTCAAATCTTAACCACCTCAAAAATTTTTAATACGCCAATTTCTTCTCCGTGAAAGAACAGGTTCCAATTAAGTATTAGGCAACTGATCATTATATAATATACAGGGTGCTCCAAAATTAATTTTCTTAAAACTTAACGCTTCAAATTCTATTTGCTAACCTAAATCAATGATAGAAATACAAGAATGATGGTATTAACAATTCGTATTCAAAAGGAAACGTACAAAACAATTAAGAGATCAAATCTGGTTAATCTCAGAGAACACGAAGCTGTTTGAGTCGGTATTCTAATTCATACAAACGTATCGTATCATTTCAATCTTGGGAGATTCTTGGAAGACTAGATCGAGTTTCATCACAAGAATATAATCTGTTATTTATTGACCACCTAGCGAAATAATTTGTCTGCAGCACGAGTTTGTGAAATCATCAGATGAATTTGTTCTCTAACTGTTTTGTATCACCAATCACGTTACAACGCCAGTGAAAAAATTACCTTTGGCGAGGCTGTATCCCAGGAATTAGTCTCCAAAAACTTACCACTCCAAAGTTCACATTTCCCTGCTATATGAGGGGATGCTATCTTGGGCTGCAAGAGTCTTATATATATATTTATCTATCTTATTTTTACTTATTTTGCTTTGTCGCTGTCTCCCGCGTTAACGAGGTAGCTATATGATCTGTAGAGAAAAGAAACAAAATCTTCCAGACTCCCCACACGTAAACCAAAAGAAGTTTTAAAAGGACTAGCTATTTAAATACTACAGCCTGTTCCGTCTTGTTTACTGTATAGAGTTCCCTTCCCGAAGACGTGAGCTTACAAAAGTCAACAGAGGGAAGATGCTCTCCTCTATCACAAACCACTTTACACGGATTCTTGCTAAAATACGAATGTGAAGCGAATACGAACAAACTCATATAGCCACACTATGAGTAAAGCTGCAACAAGCTGGGCTTGCAGACGTCGCCTACCAACTCACAAACCTTCGTCGAACCACACGACCCTGGAAAACATCAGATTTTATTTTCCCGTTACTGCAAGGTATGTTGATCATACATCAAAACTGCAAACTCAAGAAATAACTTATCGAGAAAATGTAACAACATACAAATTCCTACACATTTCATAAGTACGGCAAGACTTGAAAATTCTTAAACAGCAAGGGAATAATTCATTAGGAAATGCTATTATACTATGGTAGTCGGTAAATAACCTTAGTGATGATACGAATTAGGCCAACTATTGATTCGACCTACTGCTTTCCAATTAGATAACAGCAGATAGTACATCGCAGAATACGACCCGTACCTCGCCATCCTATAACATTCCCAGGAGTAGAAACATGCCACACTCTACGGGGTGTGATCGCCATATCTAATAGGAGTGGTCATACTGACTTATACACACCTTCAATATAGCAAGATATCATAGGGTTAAAGAGTTTTTGAAAAATGTTACCTAATCACAGTATCAGAGGTAATACTCCAAGGAAGAAATCTAGGTAAAACAGCAGCCCAGAGAGATAAGGGAGCTTATTAAAAAGTCCATCGTGCCATTACAAATGTCTTAATATCTACATACTTCATTCACTACAAACCGATGGAATAACTGAACGAAGTCCAACTATGAATATTTCTTTCCTTTCTTTTCTGCAGTAAAGCACTTCGTCAGTGAAACCCGACAAGTAATTCTCAATGAGTAATGCGTTTCTGCCTTCGTGGCCAGACAACAAAGAACCCGCTTGGTGTGATGACTCGAACCGTAACCACGATGTTATTCCTGTGAATTAGAACTTAACGTAACATGATCTATACCCTTCAATGCCATGACTTTAATCCTTGGGTAAAAAGAATTTGCCGAGTTTATATAACGCTTGGCTACGACGACTCAGACAACGAACAGGACGACTTAAAACAGCGATTGAAATAACATTGCCAATCTCAACCAGTTGTAAATATGTAAATAAAACGAAGTCCATACCCTGGGGAAGACAGATGACTGTACTACATATAAGAACTTCACTTCTCGCTTGAGCCGAATGAACACACAGTATATTAATCTAACACCCCACTCAGTTTAACACCTCAAACATAAACAAGTATATACATAGGAGTTTAATACTTAAATACAAGGACTAAACCTCTTGAATACGCTACAACCTTGCTCAAAAGTTAGCCCCTTGACTACATGTACATAATATCTTGCACACAGAGACTGGAAACCCTCCATCCTTCTCCAAAAGTACCGTAATTTACTCTATTGTGTTCGTTATGTGCTCCTCTCACGCCGTTTCTTCAAAGAAAACTCGAGCCTTGTGTGTGGGTCCGTTTTCTGTGTCAGGAGGGAGATCGTTACCCGCAGTAGCCAACCTTCCACAGCTCACACACACACCCGTCTTTAGATATCCTATGGTCAGGACATGACCCGATTATCAGGGATATCATATGTGAAAGATGGTGCATCTATATATGAGAAGAGGAGTTAACAGGTGATATCATCAACAAAACGTAGTAAGTCTCGGAAGGGACACTTATCTAATGTCGAAGAAAGTTAAATCTTTTCATTTTTCGTCGGTTGCTTCAAGTATCTTGGCGAACTAATTATATTTCATCATTAACCACAAGGCAGACGGATAGACTCATAGCTTTACACATTACTAATGACCTTACATAAAGAAGAGGAAGAGTAAATATCAACTGTCTTCACATAACTAGCTGAATACATCGCTCCGCATGTCCGTCACATCGCTCTACATATGTCCATGTCACAGGTTTATAAGTACATCACTGACGAGCTTGGGGACGTTGTACTCCAGTACCCAGCCTTTGTAAAAATTTAATACACTCAAACGTGTCGTGTGTTCTCGCCACAACGTGAATCTGTGGTGATGAAAGTGACAGAATCGAACGATGACTTCGAGGTATGGTCTCGAAGAGTTCAGATGTGTTGAGAAAAACAACTTTCAGAAGCATTTGATTATTCAACTGTGTGTGTGTGTGTGTGTGTGTGTGTGTGTGTGTGTGTGTGTGTGTGTGTGTGTGTGTGTGTGTGTAAACCCGCTGTTAAGATAACATAGAAGCTCCAAGCTTTAGACTGTATTTCAAGCCATTTTTATGGATGATCCTTGAAAAAGGGTTGATATACAGTCGAAGAATTGGGGCTTCTGTGTTTATTTTTGCAGCGAGTTTATTCATATCAGTGTTTCACGTATATATATATATATATATATATATATATATATATATATATATATATATATATATATATATATATATATATTACTAAACATATCATTAAATATGTAGATATGACACACAACTAACATCAGTACACAAGCCAGTGCGTCCAAAGGGACAGAAAAATAGGGTTTTCAGTCGTCTTATCAAGTTTACACTGAGTCATCTCTGAGAAGAGAATAAAGTATAAAGATTCATGGTTTTTCGACGTCGAGAACGCCCGAGTCATGGAGGAACCAGTCCAGTTCAGCTTCACTGGGCTTCCAAAGGACGGGATTCTGCCAGCGATATTCTCTACCTGTCTTTATTGGGTTGTTATAACTATGGACAGTAAATGATGTCTTTGCCTTCAGGTCATTTATCTGTTCTGAATTGTAATATCCTCTCCAAGGTCAACAGTATACTGTCTCGATGGAAATGAATACGTAAGGTCCGATCTACACCCAGGTCGGCACCACAGGTAAGGTCTGGTCTCCCTCCCCACTCCACTTCCTCCAGGTCGGCACCACAGGTAAGGTCTGGTCTCCCTCCCCACTCCACTTCCTCCAGGTCGGCACCACAGGTAGGGTCTGGTCTTTTCTCCCTCCCATCTTACTCCCGTCAGCACACCTGGTAAGGCCTCCCCCCACCCCTCCCAGGTCAGCACCACAGGTAAAGGCCACAAGAACCGTTCAGTAAACGCATTTATCCGACGCCGTTGTTTCGCAAGTCATTTGTTTCGACATCAGTCATCTGTCCATACAGGTATTTCACACACACACACACACACACACACACACACACACACACACACACCATTTATTAAGGCAGCAACAGCAGCATGAAGCTACGAGTTTACCTTCTATTACTGTGTGAGTTTTCAGCCCACTTCATGCACTTCGGAGAACACTTTTCCTACATTACGTTTGCTGTTCAAATGTCATTTGAAGTAAAGACGTTTAGTTTTTACCACATGCATTCTATCTTGTTACAATCTCCTCTTTGCATTCCCCCATTTTTTTTTTCATTTGCTCTTACTGTGCCAACTTTAAAGGCCTTCGCTAAGGTCATCAGAATCATCTATCAGTCTTGAGGTCTGCTTGCCCAATGGGAACTAATGGTGGTCAATGATAATTAAAATCACATGATTCCATCACCAAAGGAAAGTGACAATTGATTGTATCGTTTTCTCTCTGACTTGCCTAAACCCTTCAGCACGACCCTTGACCCCTTGAGCACGACCCTTGACCACTTGAGCACGACCCCTGAGCACGACGGTACGTCCCTTGGGTATGATGAAGTGACCTCCGACCCGACCCTTAAGGATTAGCTTTAAAGGCCAAGCCATCATATCCGAAGGCCGTGCTTTCGTGCTCATGGGCCGTAACGACGTACTCGAGGGCCGTACCTACGTGCTCAAGGGCCGTGCCGACGTGCTCGAGGGTCGTACTGTCGTGGTGAAGGAGTCACAATGGTCTAAATCTGTACAAGTTAATGGGGTGAAGAGTTAATCCAGGGAATGAGTGTGTGGCCCGAGTTAACTCCAATCATGTCTTTTTAAAGTTAATTTACTTGTTGACATAAAGTTTACTGATGCAGCTGAGGGGTTTCCCGGATGCGTGGGTGATGAAGTACGTGGGGTGTGGGGAGGGGGGAGAGTGCGTGGAGTATGGGACCAACAGCATGGGTATGTGGGGCGTACAAGTGCGTGTGATGTGGGGGGATAGGAACAGAGGTGTGTGGGTGCTCAGGCACGTAGAGTGTGGGGGTAGGAAGAAGGGTGCGAGAGGGTGTTAAGAGTGCGTGGGTTGTGAGGGAGGGGGGGAACTGGAGGACGCACCCACCCGCGCCGAGCTGACACACCTCCACCACCTTCATCATTGACGAGGTTAGCAGGAGGCTGGTGGTGGTGGTGGTGGTGAGGAACCTCTGCCCCACTCCAACAACCAATGCTGTAGCAGCCAACCCTCACCACTTCCCCCCCCCCCCCCACTAAAAATGGAAAATCAAATCAAATAATCCTGGTCACTACGCCCCTTCTCCCCCCCCCCCCCCCCGCAAAACAACACCCACCTCACTTTGTAAACCTAACCCTTCCCCCAGGTCAACCAAAATCTCTCATTCAACCAGTCTCCACCACAGCAATACCCCAGCAGGTATGGTTTTGTGTGTGTGTGTGTGTGTGTGTGTGTGTGTGTGTGTGTGTGTGTGTGTGTGTGTGTGTGTGTGTGTGTGTGATAGAGATATAGATAGATAGATAGATAGATAGATAGAGAGAGAGAGAGAGAGAGAGAGAGAGAGAGAGAGAGAGAGAGAGAGAGAGAGAGAGAGAGAGAGAGAGAGAGAGAGAGAGAGACTGTACACCCAGAGCATTTTTGTAGAGCTAATCACACCACACACACACCTTCAACTCATATATTAATTTTTACAGTCAACATTACTTCCTCTCCCACCAGAGGGAGGCAAGGTCTCTCTTTCTCTCTCTCTCCACTTTAATCATATCTACTGAGGATTGTCTATTCAAATCTGTTGTGGACCATATTACTGTCTTTGAGAAACTCTACATCACATATAATGGAGTCAAAAATTCGAGACAGCGAGATCACAAAGGTCATGTGACTCGTCGTACATCGGCCTGCGGCAGATGCTTGCTGCCAGACGCGTGGCTGAAACTCTCGTACAGCGCCAAGAACGAGTGGAATTTGCAAGAATCACATGCAGTTTGTTCTCATTCCGAGTTCTAAGTTTAACAACGCCACTAAAACTTGTAAAACAATGTCTTCCTGTTATATCATACGAGGAGGACGGTGCAACCCTTACGTATGATTGGCCTGACCTTTGACCTGACCCTTGAAGGTCAGGCCGTGGGCCAGGACATCGAACTCACAGCAGGCGACGTCTGGTCGTCCTCAAGGATCGTACCGTCGCGCTCAAGGGTCGACCCGCGGTGCTCAAGGAACACACCGTCGTGCTGAAAGGGCGTACCTTCCCGCTCAAGACTGTAAGTGTCTAATAATAAAAAATACATATATGAATGTGGTTGAGGAGGGTGGGGAGAGCAACCGAGCGAACCAGGGACGCTGGGGTTATCATGTTGTGATCCTAGCCGAGCCTGCAAGACCTCCTCCTCCTCCTCCTGCTGCAGGCAACAACCTCATGCCAGAGTTCACAGACGAGTCTGCCTCCATCAGGGTACAGAGACAAGTCCCCTTTACCTCCATCAAGGTACAGGGACAAATCCCCTGTGCCTCTATAAGGATACAGAGGCAAGTCCCCTGTGCCACCATCTGGGTACAGAGACAAGTCCCCTTTAACTCCACCTGGGTACAGGGACAAGTCCCCTGTAACTATATTAGACTGCAGTGGCAAGTTCCCTGTACCTCCAACAAGGTACAAAGACCAGTCCGCTGTACCTACAGTAAGATACAAAGACAAGTCCGCTGTAATTCCATCACCGAATCATCAAATCCACAGACCAAAGATGAGGCAGGCGACTCTGAAGAGAAACTCAAATGCCCTCCAACAGTCCGGCTGCTTCACGGGAGAAACATCACACACAAGTGATGAAACATGTCCAGAGCAACGAAAATGGCCGGTGGAAGACCACGTCACACATGCCACAGGTTTACATACAGCGACATAAACGTCTTACTCACGAGACTATCTACAAGGTTATTAGGGAGACGTACCATCAAGGGTTGTGCAACACTGCAAGCGCCTGCATCAAGGGGTCGAGCACGCATGGCACGCTGTATTCTTTTATTGGGTTGTCAAGAGGGGGAGGAGGAGAGAATGGTCAAGGTAGTCAAGGCACAGAAGATGGCCCTAGCCTCGGGCAGTGTTGTATGGCGTGGGTCTACCTGGGGTGCGAATTTCACGTCACCACCACCAATACTATCACCAACATTGCTGTCCGGTGCTATTTACAGAACTAAGCTAAGTGAGACCTTCTCTAGGTGAGACCTTCGCTAGGTGAAACCTTCGCTAGGTGAGACTCTCGCTAAGTAGAGGCCTACGCTAGGTAGTGACCTAAGCTACGTAAACAACACAGAATGTCACTTGTGCCACAGCATCAGGTAGTCAGAGCGGTCACTGGTATATCGGGGTCAGGTAGGTACGCGGGTCAGTTTATGTAGCATGAGTGAGCTATGCAAATAGACCATCTTCGCTGCCCGAGGGTCAGCTAAGCAGCCCTGGGATAAACTATGTAGCCTTGGAGTCAACTATGCAGCCCTAGGGTCAGTTATGTACCCCTGGCGTCAGTCAGAGGCACTACCGGACCCCAGTCTTGCGTCTGGCATCCGCCAGGTAACCCGGTGCCCGACCCTCCCACCTTCCAGTCCCCCCGCCATCACCTCCACCAGTGCCAACATCCAACCCAGGTTCAACACCACGTCCCTGGCCTCCTAGCCAGACCATGGCCTTGCACAGCAGCTATCCTGGGGTGTCCGAGGTGGCCAGCCTGGTCTATCCGGGCAGGTGTTGGGGTCCTAGAGTGATCAGAATTCTCTGAACTTGGCCAGATTGCTCTGAGTTCGTCCGGACCGGCCTGAGCATGACTGGTCTGAGTTTGGCCAACCTGGTCTGGCCTACGTCTGACCAACCTGGTCTGAACTTAGCCAGACACGTCCCCTTCCTTCTGAGGCTTTTCGTCTTGGCCAGACCTGACCAGGGTCACCAGTGGCCCGCCACACATACCGCACGGCCGGTAACACAGCTCTCCTCTGGTATGTTGTGGCCGGAGGCCATGTTGGCTGTCACGTCGGTGGTGGTGGAGAGGAAGGGGGGGGGGGGGGACTTCAGGACCAGGGAGAGAGGAGGAGAGGAGACTTCAGGGCCAGGAGAGGGGGACGACAGCTGGTGACACCTGATGGCGAAATGCCGATTCACTAATTATGCCCCAGTGGTGAGTAATGACGCGCACACACACACACACACACACACACTAATGGGCCGGGTTAAAGGCCTGGACATCATACCCAAGGATCGTACCGTCGTGCTCAAGGATCGTACCGTCGTGCTCAAGGATCGTACCGTCGTGCTCAAGGATCGTACCGTCGCTCTCAAGGATCGTACCGTCGCTCTCAAGGATCGTACCATTGTGCTCAAGGATCATCCTGTCGTACTCAAGGATCGTATTGTCATGCTGCAGGGTCGTACTGTCGTGCTTACGTATCGTAACGTCGTGCTCAAGGATCGTGCATGTCGTAACGCTCATGTGTCATAACATCGTAGTCAAGGATCGTAACGCACTGCTAATGGGTCGTGCCCGACGCGCTCAAGGATCGTACGTCGCGTCGTGCTCGCATCAATTACCATTCCACACTTGCCTAATCACACGAGTAAATACACCCATATAATTAGCGTCGTGCCACGGGAACATAAGCAACCTTAAAAATGACAACACGCGCGAGGATAAGTTTGGCCACGGGCTGTGACAGCCATGTGGGTGTGTGCCAACAAGCTGTCACCAGCACATGACTGGATCATGACAAATGCAAACAGGCTGTCGAGGGACGCGACTAGAGCATGATGAGTGCCAACAGGCTGTCACGGCCTCATGACTAGAGCATGACGAGCAACGACGGGCCGTCCCAGTGACAACGCCTGCTTCCTGACGAGGACAGAGCGACGAGGGGTCACGTCACGAAATGACCAGCAGAAGGTAACCTGCTCGAAGACGACGGCCCCAGGGTGTTTGGTCTGGTCACCAAGTGAGGAGGTAAACACACGAGTAAAAATCCATACGACACCAGAATACTGTTTCATACGACGCCAGAACACAGTGTCGTATTGAACACGGGTGCCGGATAAGCGGGAGGCTGGGACCGCTGGGGGAGGAGGAGGAGGTTGCTGGCGTCAGATAAGCGGGAAGCTGGGACCGCTCTTGCCGTAGACCGGGAGGAGGAGAATCTTCTGGCCCAGATCTCTCAGTTAATGAGCAATTTCCTTTCGTCAGTGTGGTGTCGCAGGGTGGGGGGGGGGGGGACGATTGCGTAACACGTGTCGGGCGTCGATCTGTCTGGTCACTCCTTCTTACGTGGCGTCGGTAGCGAATGTCTTCAAGAGCAAGTGTCGGTCGGTGAAGTCTCAGTAACCGAACATCCCCCCGTCACCCGGGCTCTGTGAATATCAACAAATGGATCACTTTCCCCGACTAAAAATATATATATAGATATATATACCGCGTTGTGTCGACCGCTGGCTGATCAACCCGTTGCAGGCTGTTGGCAAACGACCGTACCACTCAATAACATGCGTCATTCACTGACTACAGCCCACATCTGCTGGTGTTAGGAAAACTACAAAACCCTCATGAGTCATGACGTCAGGGAGTCTGCTCATTGCCAGCTCGTGCCGGGGAAACATCAGATTTGTGGAGAGGTTTGGTCAACGGCACATGACGCTACACCAACCATGCTACATGCACGAGGCACCCATCCCTCCCTCGTCATGGATAATGCAAACACCAAGTGTCGCTCCTCATGATGCGAGGAGTGTATCCCTCTCATGACCTAGCCCACGAAAGGGGGTGCCGCCAGCCTCCGCGTTTTGTTAACCTTTGACCTGACATTTAGATCGACCGGGATTGCCAATCAACGCAACAAAGTTCTGAGGGCAATAGTTTGGATGATGTGTGTGTGTGTGTGTGTGTGTGTGTGTGTGTGTGTGTGTGTCTGTGTGTGTGTGTCTGTGTGTGTGTCTGTGTGTGTCTGTGTGTGTGTGTGTGTGTGTGTGTGTGTGTGTGTGTGTGTGTGTGTGTGTGTGTGTGTGTGTGTGTGGAGTACTGTTTTTGTCTTACGGGGATAAAGACTTACACTCAAGTTGTCCCGTCTTCTTAACTTTCTTAACGCACAGACAGACAAACACACACACACACACACACACACACACACACACACACACACACACACACACACACACACACCATAGCCTATACCAGGTACCCATTTCAACGACCAGCCCCTACGGAAGAATGAACAGCTGGGTGGACTGTGGACCAGCTGCCGAGACCAGGATTCGAACCTATGCGAGCTTGATCCCAGGCAGCCCGTCCATGCGTCACGGCCGGCAACGATAACCGCTACAACACGGAGGTCCGTGAGAGAGAGAGAGAGAGAGAGAGAGAGAGAGAGAGAGAGAGAGAGAGAGAGAGAGAGAGAGAGAGAGAGAGAGAGAGAGAGTACCAAGAATGTATCATCTATGTCATCTGAGAGCGAATGACTTCAGTGTCCTTGATCTTATCGTTTCTGTAACAAAAACGCACACATGTGCCTATGTATAGGCGCCTCGGGCAACGGTATGCGTATACAGGGCTGTGGTATGCGTGTGCACGGGGGGTGGGGGGGCGGGGAGGCTATACATGTATGGGCAAAGGGTATGCACCATACCTAAATACCTGCTCCTAATTTCCTTGCCACAGCCGGTGCGAACACTTCTATAAACCATCTAACAACCACCCGTGCTGACAACGTGGCATCAAAACGCAGGACCGTCTCTAAAAATGATCCACCTTATTGATCGCCTGGAGCGAACACGCAACTCAAAGACGTCAACTTCACGTTGAAATACGTTCTCACAAAGTCGTTCTGATTTTCCACACTCACAACGAATAGTCACAAAATCTTTCATCATATACAACACAGATGTCTTTTGTGTCTCTATACAACCATCATCAACCTTCTTACTTAACTACGAATATCAAGGATGAGTCCAAGTTTGGCTCTAACTTACCTGACGAGCCACGCGTTGCATACCTGCCGGATGAAGTCTCTCTCTCTCTCTCTCTCTCTCTCTCTCTCTCTCTCTCTCTCTCTCTCTCTCTCTCTCTCTCTCTCTCTCTCTCTCTCCTTCCTCTCAATCACGGGTCAACACACTCACCCACCAGAGAGCTTTGCCAAGTGTTTTTATGCCGCAACCGAGGACACACACACACACACACACACACACACACACACACACACACATCAGGTGGATGTTACTACGCGTCGTAATCAATAGGCTGCACTTCAGGGCAAGTACTTACCTACCATGGCCAAAGGCCAGTGCCCCACTCCCTCATGGGCAATTATTTACCCACCGTGGACAAAGCTACTGCCCCAATCATTCGCTGGCAACACTCACCTGCAAATAAAAAACATGACACATTACATTCGAGACAATGGGTAAAGCAAAATTCACAATATATAATAACATAGAGCGAAATAGAGGTAAAATATGATATAACAGCAAGAATAGAAACACTTGGGAAACAAGAAAAATCTCTTCAGAAATCCTTTCCCTTTTTTTTTATTGAGGGTAAGTCCTCAAACAATTCAGGGGGAGGTCAAAATCTAACCCACGCTGCATATCTTTTATAATACACATCAATTCACCTTTTCAACCAAAATGGCTTTGACTATAAGGCATCATTTCGTTCGCAGCATGTCTACAAATCAAAAACAGAAAGTCGAGTTTACCGACTGGGTTTACCAGAAGTATCAATATCACTATGTACTGTACACCAGAATCACAAGTAATGAACTAAATTCTGTACAAATCTTATATAAAATTAGCAACACAGCAGCAAATGGCCTGCCTCCCCCAGCTCCACAACCCCCGCCAGATGTGCAGTTGTACTGAAAGTACTCAACCCACGCCCCTGTACACTAGCACATGGGTTATATACAGCATGAGAGTAGTGAGTGGTTTCATAACTAACAAGTGAAGAACGTGTTGGAAGATTTTTCAATTTGTGGATGCTTTGACATGACCCTGACGACCATAAACCTTTCAACGACCCAGGCAATTCCAGTAAGCCTAAAGCCCGGACGAAGCAAGCAACCCACACACTCTCGTACACCCAGCATTAGCCTAAATGTAAGCGCCGCTCTACAGTACCATACCAGCAGGGCTCCCTGCGTCCAAAGTAAACACACTTATCACACCTAACCCCTGACCTACAGAACAAGGGAATCCTGCCATCAAAGAGATGATATCTGACCCCCAGGCATCTGTGGCGAGGAGAGGTCGGAGGTCGGCTGAACCCAAGACACACCTGCAGCTCCGAGACTCAGGTGGCTTTCCTGGCACCCCACCCCAAGACACCTGTGGTCACCCCCAGGTGGCGTACCTGACACATCCAACCCTAGGAAGAAAAACAAATCGACAGAGAGTAAGGATGGGATGTTGTGGAGTGAGTGGTTGTGTTGGTGGCGGTGGCGGTAGGTGTGGTGCGTTGTCTGGTGTCTTTGTCAACCGTCTGGGAGTCCAGCATGCTGCCCTGGGATCCAGGATATCGCTAACCTGTGACTGGAAGTACACAGTGGAGTCCTCCCGAGGTATATGAACCAAGAACAAAGAACTTGGAAATTATGGCAGGAGGGCGTGGAGGCTTGGGAGTAGCCTGGGGGAGGTGATGAGCAGTTCTCACAGCACAGGAGGGGTGTGTGAGGGGCCCCCCTCCAGGCTGCCTGGTTGTGGCGTGGGGGCGCCCCGGTCATGTGGTGGTGGTGAGGGGGAAGGGAGCACGACAAGTGACACTGTAGGGTAGCAGTAACAGATACCGTCTTCGCTATCCTCTCCCCACATCCGCGACGCATTACGTTCTCGTTCCTCACCGTCCTTCCCTCACGATCTAATCGTGGTGTACAAAATACGACGCAGGTTCTGGGTGCGGCCCGAGCGACGGGTGTAACACGTGCGATGGAAAGGTAGGACGCCGCACTCCCAGCCCTGGACCTGGCACGTCAACCATGCATACAAATGGTCAGTTATCATCCCGTGCGCACGGAGTCCCCTGCAGCAACCCTACGGCAGCACAGACACAACCCTCTCGCCCCGTGCGGAGTACCAACCAGAAGGTCAACATTACGATAGTCGCAGGAAGGGCGGCTCGTTCCTCTCCTCCAAGCTGTCTGTCATGAAGACCTCCGTCGACACATCCAGATAAACTACAATGACCTTACAACACGACATTACAAAGTCATTATCTGCAAACTGTAGCTTGGGAGGTGTGTAGGAGGCGAGTGTGCATGCATTCGCGACAGGACTCCAGGTAAATTACCCAAGGAAGGACAAAACGGTAGTCTCATCACGTCTGATGGCGTCTCAACACAAGGACAACAAAAACTTGTAATACGTTAACCCCCAGATCAGCTCAGGCTGTAAACGGGACCAGCACAATCGCCTCCATTCCAGTAGGACTTCTTATAAATACCAAGAAATTGAGGCGTCCGTCGGGCCTTAAACCCAAAAATCGGTGCCTCCGTTGGGCCTTATACCTAAAATTCGGGGCGTCCATCGGACCTTAGAATTAGGATAGTCCGTCGGGCCTTATACCTAGAATTAGGAGAGTCCGTTGGGCCTTATACCTAGAATTGGGAGAGTCCGTCGGGCCTTATACCTAGAATTAGGAGAGTCCGTCGGGCCTTATACCTAAAACTAGGAGAATCCGTTGGGCTTTATGCACGAAGGATAAGTCACAGCCTCCTTCAAGCGTCAAACGATTCAGCAACTTGAGTGACCTCATCAAGTTTGTTCAACTTTCAACACGAATGTCAAGAGTTCATCGAAACAAACCCACATCCCGACAGTGCGACCATGGGAGTCGTTGGTGTAGGCAAACTCGGCCTCCAGGTGCTAGAGAGGAAAGGGTCGATGACATGTGCAGCCTCACCAGACGTGATCAATAATATCCACCGTGATTCAGGAGGACGTAATCAATACGTGCCGTGGTGTGTGGTCGAGGCTGCCCATCGAAAGCCGACGTCTGGCCACCCACAACGTACCAGACACGGGAGAGGACACACATCCTCGTCACACATGCATCACTTCTGACTCGAAAGGTCAAGTGAAGCTACACATCCACACCATCCTAGGGGCGGCAACACCGCGGTGGATGCCAGTGGTGAAGTCTCTCTCGGTCGACAGAAAACCGTCCACAAACAGACAGACAGACACACACACACAGACGGGCTGACTTACACCCTCCTTCCTGTATTGACAATCAGGGACCCGTGGGTGGGAGGGAGGGGAGGGGAGGGGTGGGTGGGGTGTGTGTGTGTGTGTGTGTGTGTGTGTGTGTGTTTGATCCCCCCACCCATCCCCCTCCCTCATAACCTGACCCACTTGGAAAGTCAAACAGAAAGGATGGACCACTTTTTCGTTTAGACAATAACCATGAAAAAATATAGGAGGTGGCTTCATCGCCCCGCTCATATCACTACGTTCTGAGACGGGTTTAAGATACGGTGCGGGCCGTGAGGGCAGTACGTCGGCCCCGTGTCCCACGCCGCCATTCTCGATGATCCATCACTTCCCCCCTTTTTTTTCACAGGACTGAAAGCTTATGAGAGAACGTGTTGTATGGACGTTACTCACAGCAGGCCAAGCTTGTCGCACCTGGAGCGCAGCAACCGTGCGCGAGGTCGGCAGGGCGGCCGTTGTGGGTGGCCGGGCGTGTAGCGTGGGTGGGTGGGACCTGACAGAGTGGTGTGGGTGGGCGTGTGGCGAGGGTGGGCGGGTGCGACTTATCGAGCGGAGGAAGTGATGACAGCAGCAGCAGCAGCAGCAGCATCCAAGCTCCGTTATCTAAAACCGAAACCCACAGCCACCTCTGCTGCTACACTCACGCACGCAACCCTCTCTCTCTCTCTCTCTCTCTCTCTCTCTCTCTCTCTCTCTCTCTCTCTCTCTCTCTCTATCTATCTATCTATCTATCTATCTATCTAACTGCGTGCAGCGTCCACTGGTATGGAAGCAAGGAGCTACGTTCCTCTGGATTCTGGCGGTGGAGGAGGTGGCAAAACCTTAACTAGAGCTCCAGCCAGAGCCAGAGCTGAGGCTAGAGCTAGAGCCCAGCCAGGACGACATGAATCATGGAGGAGGAGATAGCGGGGCGGGTGACGCGTCCGCCTCCTTGACAGATATTATGGTTTACCGCTGGAGGGGGAGACCAACCTCCCCTCCACCATCCACAACACACCCTCTACGCTTCCTGGTAAAGTCTGAGCGTCGAGGGGTCAGAGAGGAGCCCCTGAAACACAGGCCAGGTAGAACCCCGAAATGATAACAACACCAGACAGTAAAGCCTGGCGTCAGTTCAACAACTCTCGACATACAACACAAAAAGCTTTAAAAAAAATAAAAAAGCCAAGAGTTACGAGTTAATATTCTACTGTTCCGGGTGCACTGTCTGTCTCATGATACAAAACATGGTTGGTGTCAACACGAGAGGCTGCACATCACCCTTAACCATCACTTGTATTACATAATTGCCACATCTAAACAGCACACACGTCCTTGAGGGCAAATCATCATATCAGCGGCAGCGCCTCAGAAATTCGACATGATAATTGCCCCTCGTCTTCCCTCTTGTCTTCCTCCTACGAGCTAGGGAGGCCATCCCGCCTCCCACCCACCAACTGCAACACACGACGCCACCTTTAAATAATCCTTCTGTCGCGTCCTCCTTCTCGCAGGAGATCAACCCGCGCGCCAGAAATGGCTACTGACACCATTCTTTCACAAAATGCCCGCCTTACCTCACAAATGGAAAAACACGGTGTGCGTGACGGGTCCCAGCGAGGGTATGTCTCCGACCGTGCTGAGAGAAGGGGGAGGAGGGGGGGGGGGAGGGAGAGGTCACAGCTGCGTCCTAGGGCTACGGGCGACCTGGGTGGGGAGGAGCCAGACACATCACCACCCCTGCAGGGTACAGCAGCATCACCAGGGGAGGTGGGGGGGGAGGTCCTACACAGCCAGACGCGTCTGCCATGAATATTGAGGAACAGC
This sequence comes from Panulirus ornatus, assembly GCF_036320965.1. NCBI lineage: Eukaryota > Metazoa > Arthropoda > Malacostraca > Decapoda > Palinuridae > Panulirus > Panulirus ornatus. The sequence goes on from NC_092269.1 coordinate 1,592,439, forward strand.
CTCCTGCTCCTACTGGTACACTGGCAGGGTGACCTAGTTTCCCCACTCCACCCTGTGTAGATGACCCGCTTCACCAGCCCCCGTGACCCTGGCGCACCACGCGCCACGCCCACATGCGCACAGAGGCACACACACACACACACACACACATACACGTACACAAAAACAGTAAACACATTTCCCACACGAGACGCAGGCTGGCTGCGCACCTAAGACTGACGTCGACCTGATACGTGAGTCGTACCTCTACACCGGCGTTGTAAGTCTGGTGGCTCCATCAGTGTTGTATGTCTGTGGTTACATCAGTGTTGTAGTTCTGTGGCTACACCATCGGCGGTATTGCGTCTCGACAACTCTCCGTAGACCACTAAAAATACACCCTAGGCCAGGATGCCAATCTAGAGCAGCGATCGGGAGTGTTTATGCCAGCGGCCGGTACAGACACGGGGCACTGCGCTACTCCACAGGGAAAGTGAATCACAGTCAACAAAACTCGGGGAAGAGGGCGAGTCTCCCTCCCTCCCTCCCTCCCGGCGCCGCTACCCGGGGCAACCATCTTTAAACGGCTCCAACACGGAAGAAATTCTCAACGCCACGTTTGGCGCATAGTTTTACCCTCGCGTCTCCCATGCGTTCATCTCTTGCCCTCAAGGTGTCTGCGTTACATAACGGAGGGGGTGGGAATAACATCACTCTCCCGAAGCCATGGGTCACTACTACAACAGGAAGCAGAGGGCCTTCCCTGCGGCCCATGTGGCGGGGGATGATTATGACGAGGGTGAGAAGAGATGCGAGACCTCATCATGTGACACGGAACCTGAGCACCCATAGGGGCAAGACCACACTCGCACACAGGGGGGCGCGGCCGCCGAGCACCAAACTGGGAGGGGGGGGGGGCGTCACAGTACCCCTGACTACACCCAGACAGACTGAACACCCAACTGAGGGCTTAACCAATCACATGGACAGCCTGAACTACCTGCTTCGACTGCCTTCACCATCCACCGGGAAGAAGACCTGATTAATTACCCACAAAGGACCTGATTATCTCCCCACAATTGAGGGAACCTGTCCATAAACAGGGAAGACCTGACCGATCACGGAGGGCAGAACTCCCTAAGGGGACCTGACTGTATAGAAGAGACTTTACAACACACAGGGGTTGTCCACACACACACACACACACACACACACACACACACACACACACACACACACACACACACACACAAAGGATTCCTGACTAGCTAAGGGTGGCCTGTCTATCGTGGACATGAGACACACGTGCATGGGACGTTACCACAAGCATCCTGATAACTAACACAAGACCTGGCTATACATTGCAGTAAACCTGACCACAATACAAGGGGTCTGACCACATCACAGGAAACCTACACTCACAACCCATGGGTACGTGACCAAGTGTCTCATGGTGACAACTGAAATGCCGGAGAAATGTGAGATGTGAACTACTAACACACACACACACACAACACACACACACACACACACACACACACACACACACACACACACACACACACCACAGGGAACAGGTAATCCAGTCTAACTCCACATAAAATGATCAGTAACCTTGTGATATACTGACTTTGTTGAGCTAAGCTTTCCATATCAATTTCCGAAGACAGCTTAATCATGAATATCTGCTTGCAGAAGTCTATTTCCTATGTACCATTTTCCTCCTTAATCCCTCACTTTATGACGAACCGTTTCATGTACTGTACTTTATAATACAAATATCTACTGTAATATTCAATTCAATCTTCTAAAGAAAGTCTTAATCACTAAATATTTACATACGTATATACATAATTTATCAATAGATCTTTACATTATCTTTAATATACTATGAATCGTATGTGACATGAAGACAACATATCTTCAAACCCCCGGCAACACATCCAGTGGTCACACTAGTAATTTTACGACCTTAACTTTCACTTGAACACAGATCACACAGCGCACCCGTGGTTTACGCGTCGTTGATCCACACTCTGCTTCAAAATAACTTCGAAATCCACGGTATAATCTGTAGCGGCCTCCTGCTGTTGCTGCTGCTGCTGCAGCTGCTGCTAATGCTGTTACTGCAGTGCTATATGTCTTCTCCTGGATCGCAGTCATACCCACCAAATAGATTAGTTCCATTCGTCGGCAACTTGTCTGAGCATTCCCCCTTCTCCCTCAACCCGGGAAGAAAGAGCAGCCTCCTGTCTGTTTACCTTCTCTATCTTTACACCCCAAATCTGTTGGCTACACCGGTCAAAATGTATCACACTGTCCTCCCAAACTACAATACCCTACAGCAGTTCGTCCTAAAGACAGCGAAGGATATGTGATAAAGATAACACAGAGCAGAGCAGGATACGTGATATGGATGGCAGAGAGAGTAGCGAAGGACACCAGATACGGAAGGAAGATATACTGAGGCGAAGGATATCGAGGAAATATCCTGTGACCCCCAAGAGGTCAGGTTCTACCTGGAGCAATCAAGGCATCACCAGAACCATCAACATCATTACGACAACTTCTGCTCCAGTCTCTCCATTTCCCTCCAGCATATCTCCCCTCTTAAAGTCTCTCCATCTCTCTGCCACAAATCTCTCCATGACACTGGTACGAAAATGTCTCCCCAAAGTCTCTCCATCTCTCTCTGCTACAGATCCCACCATTAACTCGCACAAAAGAAACCATCATAAGGTGTTTTCATATCCGACCCAGATTCTCTCTCTCTCTCTCTCTCTCTCTCTCTCTCTCTCTCTCTCTCTCTCTCTCTCTCTCTACACACACACAAGGGCGTCGTACCTGAAGATGTACACAAGTGTATGTGTATCTCTGTGGAAATAACCACATGCTGTATGTCTGAGCTGTAAAGAGGGTGTGAGAATGTCAAGAAGTGTATACTGTGTGTGTGTGTGTGTGTGTGTGTGTGTGTGTGTGTGTGTGTGTGTGTGTGTGTCGCAACCTCAGAAGATGAAACTTCCGCCACCTTCTTTGGGGTCCTCTCACCCCCTGCCACGCACCCCACACACACCCCTGCCACGCATCCCACACACACCCCTGCCACACACCCTACAGCCTTTACCACCATCCAGTCACTGCAAAACAGTAATATGTGTTGGGAGACCAGTGTGACGACAACACTTGGGAGAACCTCGGCCTGGTAGGATCCATGCAACACCCTGACAACAAAGCCAGAGGTTCCAACAAACTCTTCACTTCTCTCTTTGTGTCAACACGGTAAAATAACCAGAGCATGACGCACATAAAACACTACGCTATCCCCCCCACCCCCAACCTCTCTCTCTCTCTCTCTCTCTCTCTCTCTCTCTCTCTCTCTCTGTAAGGCCACACTCGTCTGCATCCTGTGAACTCGGTCCTGACCTGATGGAAAGCCTGGACATATCCTGCAGGAGTGGTGTCCTGTGTTGCGAAGTGCATCATTGTGAATCTTGTAGGAGTGGTGTCTTGTGGTGAGAAGTGCGTTTGTGTGTATCCTGCAGGAGTGGCGTCCCATGGTAAGACGTGCGTCACTGTGTACCCTAAAGGAGTGGAGTCCTGTGGTAAGATATGCGTCAGTATCCTACAGAAGAGGCATCAGGCCCGCCACACGAAGCGTATCGCCTCCCCAGGGAAGGGCCTGGCGGGGGCATGGCTGGTGTTAAGACGGGGAGAGGTGGTAGCTGGTGTAATGAGAAGGGGAGAGCCTGGTGGCGGCTGGTGTCATCACGTGACAGGTGGTAAGGGGAAGAGGGGAAGGATGGCAGCCCAAGAGATCCATATCGCGTGATTGTTAAATGTCAAGGGCGGGCCGAGGGGCCAGGCCAGGCCAGGCAGGACCGGGGAGGGCCATCCGGGCCGTCCTAGCCTCTAAGAAGACCCCAGCTTCAGTAGTAGCATAAGACACACCAGGAAGGAGGAGGAGGAGGAGTAAAGTTGAGGTTGACCGAGTCTTCCTTCAGCCACTCACCTCACCAGTGCCATCAACCCCTCTCCCTCCCTGCTTGCATCAAGACATTGTCAACCCAACCAAGAACTCTGCTCAACTAAACATGTGTCGGCCCCTGTCGTACTTTCTCCTCCACACACTATTACCAACACTGCCACCTTTCTCCTTCTTATGAGAGAGAAAACGCTCGTCAAACTGGATTCCTACAGCAAGACTGCTTCAGTCAATGGGGGGGGGGGGGGAGTCAAATCTCACAATGCAACCGAACAGCGGCAGGCGCGCTAGTACGAACAGCCCCACCCGCCGACCCTTGAACCCGCTAACAACATCAGTATTCTCCACGTCGTCGCACTATGGCCGCTGGCCCGGTTACGGGACGACCTCAGTCGTGCCCCCTGACCACACTACCGGTCGATCGTATCCCGTGACCCCCTGCTCCTGGCCCAGCTTGGATGACCGTAGACGAGACGCCGATCTCATGATCTACGACCTACCTACTGACCAACCCCCTACGTGCCCTTATGACCACCCCCCCCCCCACCACACTACCAAGGTGACCCGTCCCCCAACACCGACACCACACACACTCCACACAGCGACGCACTAACATAAAACACACGCCATCCTCCCCAACACTGGGAGGGGTTAGGAACGTACCAACATGTGTCTGAGACGACTGAAGCAAGACAAACTCCTGTTTAAACACCCAACCATACGTACTTGAGCCTATCCCGCGACGAACCCATATCACTATCTTCATCTCTTCTCGATCTGGTGTCAAGGAGCCGGGAAACCTTCATCAAAAACTACGTGGCAGGTGATGGCAGATGATCAAGGTGGCTAACTGTTCCTCCTGTACTCAAAATGCGTCTTTACCAACACATCCTGCGTCATCCGCACGTAGGAGTGCGTCAGGGTCAGCTCATGTCATAATAATAATAATAATAATAATAATAATAATAATAATAATAATAAAAATAATAATAATAATAATCATAATAATAATAATAACCTTGTACATAGTGACTTCCCATTCCAGCACAATGCACAAGCTGAACCAATTGTGTTATCTGTGATGGCGACACAAACTCTGGGGAAATGCATCAATTCTACAGCCAGTTTACAGCCTGACACACTACCACGGAACCTCACAGTCACTCCCACATGATTTTCGACAGCGATATACTTGGAGGGAGGGGAGAGGGGGGGGGGGGCATACACACTTTGAAAGTAACTAGAACGAAATAATAAAATATCTAGCATGTGATTGTTGTGCATAATATTCAGTGGGGAGGGGGGGGGGGGATTATACGGTCGCACATTACAGAAGCTGTTCGGTGGAGAAGTAGACGGTCGCACCTCGAGGCCCTACCCTCTTGCGCGCACCACCGGGGGTGAACTGGGGGCTCGGGTGGCATCCTACAAACACCAGGGCCTGGGAATACCAAACATCCACCACAACAGTAAACAACAGATGATCCTGGTGGCCGCGACGGGCGACGGGCAAGGCCGACGACGCCCCCGCTCCCCCTCCTCCTCCTCCAGCCCACTAGTATGCTGGTCAACGTCGCGTGGTAGTGTGTGTGTGTGTGTGTGTAAGGTGAGGAGCAGCACAGCATGTCAGCTGCATCTAGCGTGTCAGTGTGTCAGGAGGGTGTAGTGTGTTGTCCACTGTGTACGTCCAATCTTAAATCCAATCTGCCTGAATAATATATGTCCCGAAAAAAAAAAATGGGGAAAAAAAAGAAAATGGTTCGCGGTCTTTTACTGTTGCCTGTTGCAACCTGCTGCTGCTGGTGCAGGCCCCCCCATCCTCCTCTCCCACGTCCTGGGAAACAAAGAGGTAATCATATATTTTTATCCACGACGGTAAATATTATATCGTTACAATTATATTCATTGATCAGGGCCTATTGTGTGTGTTGGGCACTGTGCATGGTAGCGATGTGTCGGTGTGGTGGTGGTGGGGGCTGGCGCTGGCGCCGTGTTGGAGGGATGACAGCGGGAGTGGATGTGTTGGAGGTACGGAGGAACGAGAGGTGCGGACGGGTGGATGGACAGTGCAGGAGAGAATAGTGAAACGCACAGGATAGGAGGAGATAGTGCGAAAATAAACAGGAAACGTTGGATAGTCTAGGAGGGGTAGGAAGGAAGTGATGGCTGGATGGTTGGGTGGGTGGTGGGTGAGTAAACAATAGTGGGGGGAGGGGGGAACCCTGGCACTCAACCCCCCTGGCTCTGCTAACCCTTCTCCCGCCGTCTGAGGTCACAACAAACTCGCTCTACTTATCTAAACAACAAACAAAGACTCGCCTTTCCTACATTACGGAAATGTTTTCCAGTTATCTTCCAGAGCACAGGCGTAAAATCGGCATCATAAGTGAACAACTGCGCAATTCATGAACAACGAAAAGGTTCCAAATCATCTCTGTTCCAGCGAACATCGAAAATGTTCCAGAACATTTCACATTCCAGTAAACATCGCCTGTTCCGTAACATTCTTAATTCCAGTCTACCTCGAGAATGTTCCAGAACATAACACGTTCCAGTAAACACGCAGCTGACGTCTGGATCAGGGAAGAAATTTCGAGACTCGCGGAGCTGAAGGTCAATGTGGAGTGGTGGTGTGGAGGCCGGAGGTCACCGTAGAGGTCAGACTGGAGGTTAGCCACCATTACCAGGCAAACAATACCCCAGTCCTGCACTTCCGACCCACAAAACACCTCCACAATCATCGTCTCCCCCTTCCCCCTCCCCCATCACCACCACACTACCCCCAACCCTATTCACGCCACACACCCAGAACCCCAACTCGCCACATCTACCACACTCCTCTCTTAACTTCACCATACACACCACCATCAACCCACCATTCCTGTGGCTCGAACACTTGCACTTCAACCCATCATCACTCAACTGGAGAAGAAAAAACACATGTGAACTCTGCTGGAGTCACGTGCAAATGTGCTAAAAGTACAAAGTACGGTGTACGGGGTGTAGCAAGTTCAGTTTCACAATATCTTGCACAGGAACGCGTCTCGAAGAGCGATGGGGGTTGGGCATTATCTGGGCCAACAAAGCCAGTCATAATTAGGGTAGCCAATCAGCATTCCCTCATCCAGCCGAACCTAACGAGTTCTCTATGATCGGCGCCCACCTCGCATAGCAAGCAATACATGTCATTATCGTCCACAATCATATTTCGGTTAGGTATCTGGAAGCCTCCAAGTCGCATTCTAAGGCTCAGCTCCTGGAAGCCTCTAACCCTGGCATTCCTCTCCTCCAGGACCCACTCCTGGAAGTCTCCAGCCCTCACTCCCTTCTTCCAGACGTCTCAAGTCATTTCATCCCTCTCTTCCAGAACCCAACTCCTCGAGGCCTCCAGCCCTTGTACCCTTCTCTCCCGGGGCTCAACTCTTGGAAGCCTCCAGCCCTTGCTCTGTCCTCAGACCCCCAGTTCCTGGAAATCTATTTCCATAAGCAAATGCAACAAGAGTTCTTGAGAGACTCTCTAAGTAGTTTGAGAGGCAACACCTGACTCCCGTTATTCCTGCAGAGTCCGGGAGTCTCCCTAGAGCCCACAGACATAGCCAAACCACATTAAAAGGGATAAACAAATAACCATAAACAGTACACGAACTGCAAGCATCAAACAAACATTTCACACAGTATCTGCAGGTAACAATAGAGGATTAAATCAAATTACTTCACGAGCCATTCCAAGCGGGGCTTAGATCCCAGAGACGACCATGCCCCTGGCACTTAACCCCTTGAACACGATGGTATGACCCTTAAGAGTCAGAACAAAGGCTAAGGGTCCTGCAGTCAAGTTCAAGGGTCACAACGTTCGTGCTTAAGGGTCGTATCGTCGTGCTTAAGGGTCGTACCATCCGTGCTCAAGGGTCATCCCGCCGTGCTCAAAGGCCGTTCCGTCGTGCTCAAGGGTCGTTCCGTCGTGCTCAAGGGTCGTTCCGCCGTGCTCAAAGGCCGTTCCGTCGTGCTCTGAGATGGTTCCGCCATGATGAAGGGGCGGCAGACCACTTACGACCCAGGGCAAGATAACATAGGCACTTTAGCTGAGCATAATGCCCGCCTTACACACGCACACTTAAGGCAAGCACTCGACAAGCGTGGGTTGCTGTTGCATGATGCAGAAAACGGGAACTGAGTTTTATAAGTGGAAGATGAACAGTGACTTTCGAACCTCGAAATGAGTCAAGGAACAGATGTAGGCTACTAGGAATGGCACCCACCACGGAGTGTAGTGGGGCCACATACAAAGTGAGAGTATTTACATGAGGTCTTGAGGATACATTAATACCTGAGGAAGGGGTTATGAGATTTCTCAGCGGGTGGCTACGACTTGACGATTACCGTCTTAATGACCCTGACTGTTGATAGGCCTGAAGCCCAACTAACCATTCAGCCAACAGGATGTAGGCGCTACACAGTAGAAGGGTTACACGGGCTGTGGCGGTTACAGCGAAGGTGCCCCAGAACACAGGGTGACCAACAGGTAAGACAAGAATTCCTAAACCGTACAGTTGCCTTGTAACCCAATTGGTTCAGTGGATTCTCCATCAATCTTCTCCTCCTTACTTACACCCAGCCGTACACAACGGTACTCACTTCTCTCGGTAAACAAACAAACACCTTCCCATCACCATCGCCGAGCTACGTGAGAGACTCCATGCACGACACGACACAAGTCCACGATCACACGACCATCCAGTTCTACACACGTACAACAAAGAGACGCCTAAGCTACCGTATGACAGAAGGCCTCCTCCAGGCGGCGTTACCTTCTCACGCCATAATCCGCTGCTTTTGGTCATGACGGCGAGGACTGCGTCATCAGAGGGAAGGCCAAGATGCCCCCCCTCCTCCTCCTCCTCCTCCCTGGAAGGCCCACCACTAGAGATGCCGAGCCCATAACAGTGCTAATCCACGCACCACTTCCATCCTCTTCACTATGACACTCTGGCCCACCCAGCCTTTAAAAGGTAAGGTAAAGATCTCAGACTGAATACGGCCAGGGAGGTGGAACACTCGTAGACCACAACGTATGCATCATCAGCCGACAGTCTCGTCCGGGAACTTCTCACGTCTCAGAGAAGTCCGTCGTTTCCCTGGTCCAGACTGTAGCGCAACCTTGAGGTTGAGACCCTCTCACACGTTTGTACCTGGTACCCCCAGGTGTATCGTAGCCCTGGGGCCGGGGTAAGCAAGCCTTGCAGGGTACATATATGATCCAACGCCCGTCCGCCGCGCTCTTACTGATCATGACCATTGTCCGTCCATATCCAGCGGGGTTCTACTTCTAACAAAGCACTGCTCTATCTCTGGCCATCGCTGATTACCACTGTTTTCTACCCTAATCCAGCTCTGCTGTTTTGGTTCTCGACGCCCGCCTCACCCTCTCCAGTTAAAACCACTGGTTTCTATCATAATCAAACCCAGCCATTTGGTACCAGACAACCGCATTCTCCATGGGTGAATCCACCGTCTCTAAATCCGTGGTTTCTAATTCAAAACCAAGCCCGGGGGTGGTAGATACCTTATCTTTTCGTTCTGTTATCAAATTCGCACTAATCTCACGAGGATACCAAACACACACGCTTATCTCGCGCGTTAAGATTGAACAATTAATATCTCCTGTCGAGTTTCTTGTTTGCGAGCAAACTCGAGACCTTAACAGATAAGAGGTCACGTTGAGAGAGAGAGAGAGAGAGAGAGAGAGAGAGAGAGAGAGAGAGAGAGAGAGAGAGAGAGAGAGAGAGAGAGAGAGAGAGAGAGAGAGAGAGAATGACTCCCATAAAAGCCGTTTAAAGAGGACTTCCAGGTAGTTAGGAACGGCTGTAATTGTTGTGGATGAGGCCCTGGAGACATCAAACAACAACACTCCCTTCCAACAACCGACCGTGACACACCCAACTCTCTCTCTCTCTCTCTCTCTCTCTCTCTCTCTCTCTCTCTCTCTCTCTCTCTCTCTCTCTCTCTCACACACACACACACACACACACACACACACACACACACACATGCCACCAGCAACAGCGGACATCTATCCAACTGTTTCCAGACCAACTGCATCTACAAGACGCTCACTTTCCCGTCTTCTTAACTACAGCACAGTAGACACATGCCTTTATCCCCGACCTCTGCCCTCCAGCAATACTCAAGGGTCAGGTTAGGTCAATCCCCGAGCCCCTTGTGACACGCCCTTCGTGACCACGTCACAGAGACGTGGACCTCCCTCCCAGGTCGCGTCCCTGGCATGGCAGCCCTGGCCAGCACAGCCCTTGGATGGACTTACCCAAAGCTACGCTTCTGCTGGAATCATTATGATGCATCCCTCGTCTCGTCGACTTGTTATTAGGAACAGAAAACGTCATGCCGATAATCCAATTACCAAATTCTCGACATCCATGAGCAACGCCGATTAAGTAACATTACACCTTTCCCTCGAGGGAAAAATGTTATTAATTAAATCAAGATTGCAAGGCCTGATGGGCGAAATCTTGCCAAGACGTTCATCAAACTAGAAACCTGTCTGTCTTACCACACACCTCCATAATCTGAGAGCTTTTATCTTTCTTATCAAAATACATTTTCCTGTTGTACATATCGAAATGTACTATGCGTGTGTGTGTGTGTGTGTGTGTGTGTGTGTGTGTGTGTGTGTGTGTGTGTGTAGTGAAGGCCACCGTTACGGCCTGTACACACAGTGACGGAGATCTGACACTCGGGAAAGCAAAACCTATTTGTCTTGTGCATTGTCCAGGGGCGAACTCATGAAGGGAACGAAGTTACCAATATTTAATCAAGAGGTTTGCTGAGCTGACCCTGGAAGTGACAGCAAGGCTGACACGGAGGAGCTGGCGTGACGCAGTCAAGCTACGACAAAGGATCAAACACGTCACTCAGCTGTGCTTGTGGAGGATCAAACACGTCACTCAGCTGTGCTTGTGGAGGATCAAACACGTCACACAGCTGTGCTTATGGAGGACCAAACACGTCACTCAGCTGTGCTTGTGGAGGACCAAACACGTCACACAGCTGTGCTTGTGGAGGATCAAACACGTCACACAGCTGTGCTTGTGGAGGACCAAACACGTCACACAGCTGTGCTTGTGGAGGATCAAACACGTCACACAGCTGTGCTTATGGAGGACCAAACACGTCACTCAGCTGTGCTTGTGGAGGACCAAACACGTCACACAGCTGTGCTTGTGGAGGATCAAACACGTCACACAGCTGTGCTTGTGGAGGACCAAACACGTCACACAGCTGTGCTTGTGGAGGACCAAACACGTCACACAGCTGTGCTTGTGGAGGAGCAAATACGTCATCATGTTCAACCCAAGAAAAACAACCTGTATGTCCCCCTACAGTAACCACAGGAAGCCCCCGTATCTCTCCTCCAGTACCAGACAGAGCCCCAGTATCGTCTATAATTTTACATCACCGAAAAAAGGCCACTGGATGATGAAGTGAGTGGATATGACTGTGGCAAAACAAAGCCTTGAAACCGAAGCTAATAACACGTGAAACTCTGATGCATTTTATAGTTTCATAATAATGATTGATCTCGCTTTGTCCATCAAGGGGATATATATATATATATATATATATATATATATATATATATATATATATATATATATATATATATATATATTTGTGTAACGGTGAAGACACAATGACAACCGTACAGTTAATCTAACAGTTAGCACCACACAACACGCCTCCTCCCTCCCCTCCCTGCCATAACTCGTTATTACCTGCCATTCCTCCACTGTCATTACCCACCATAATTCATAGCCCCCATACCTCATGTTACGGCAGGTGTCAGCAGAACCTGAGATACAAGGGCGACACTTGGAGCAGCGAGCCAGGTGTGGCACCAGGAGTGAGCCAAGTGTGGCACCAGGAGCGAGCCAGGTGTGGCACCAGGAGCGAGCCAGGTGTGGCACCAGGAGCGAGCCAGGTGTGGCACCAGGAGCGAGACAGGTGTGGCACCAGAAGCGAGCCAGGCGTGGCACCAGGATCGAGCCAGGTTTGGCACCAGATGTGATGTAGACACCAGATGATGTAAGTAGATCGGGTGTGGCGGAAGTGGTAAGACAACAGCAGGTGTGCTAAGCAGGAGGTTTGGTGAAGGCAGCAGTAGTTTGGTGTGTGTGTGTGTGTGTGTGTGTGTGTGTGTGTGTGTGTGTGTGTGTGTGTGTGTGTGTAATATCTTTAGTTCTGAATACACACACACACACACACACACACACACACACACACACACATACACACACACACACACACACACACATACACACACACACACACACACACACACACACACACACACACACACACACACACATACAAAAAAGGGGTGGGGACGTGAGGGAGGGGGTTCGCAAGGGGGGCCCCCCACCTGGAGAAACCCGTGGCCCGACTCCAACATTCGCAACCAGGCAGAAAAACACGTGCGTTTTGTCGCAAGTTTGAAAGTCCACGAAAGGTTGGGGTCCACTGGTGATGGTGGCGGCCGAGCCTCCACCATCACCACCTTACCGCAGTAATCGTGATGGGAGCGCGGCCGGAGAGACCGCTGGATCTACCACCACCACCACAGTCATCGTGGGAAGAGTGAGGCGTGGGAGTCTTCTACCATCTTTACTGGTTTCATCAAACATCTACCACCAGCCTCCACCACAGTTAACACCTCTGTTACCCTCCCCACTACTGCAGCTACCAACTCGTTACCTCCTCCACCACTGCAGCTAACGGCCTCAACTACCACAGCAGAGAGACCCGTCCTCCCCTCCACGCACCACACCTAACACCAACGCAGTCCCCTCCACCACCAGACCCAACAGCCCCACCATTATCTCCTCCACTACCACAGCTAACATCCCCCACGCAGCCTCCAACACGCCCGTGCACGCCATTTACCAGCCTTAACTAACCTTAAGCTACACCTACATAACCCTACAGTCTACAACCCACCTACACAAGTTCAAGCAACCTTATACATGTCCCTTACATGCTTATAATATACGCACCTACAACACCCTCACCAACCTCACGTAGACTGTAGCAACCTCAGTTAACCCCATACTGCCCTTATATAACCCCACGTATCCATAACACTCTTAAAAACCCACCACAAACACCACAACTTCCACCCATCTGCCTCCATACACATTCTTCGTCCTCACCACCACACCACCACCACCCATGAATCACCATCTACCACAACATTTTACAACGTCAATACAAATATAATCATGACGTACTCTGTTTTCCTCGCCGAACCAAAAACATCATGGGAGACACAAGTGTTATGATCTCTGTGGAGTTACGTGTAAAGGACGGAGGAGGGAGGCAGGCACTGCCTATCATTAGGTGATGTGGCTGAGTGTGTGGGGGATGTGACGTAAGAAATATGATGATGTTGACATCCCCAGATGGTTAATATTGTGGTGGTGGGGAGAGGGGGTTATTACCACGGTGCCGGAGGTACTGTGGAGGGGAAGGCTAACAACACTGCTACTGTGGTGGAGGTGTTGGTGGTATTACATGAAGTGGGTGTTGGCGATGGTGTGGTGGGGGTGGTGATACCTGAAGTGGGCTGGCGTACAGTGGATCTCGGCAAGATGGTGGCACCAGAGGATTCATTCCGAAGGTGAGAAGTTATAACATGATAAACACGAGGGAAGCAGGAGATCAGTGGAAGGAGAGTCGAGAGAGAAGTTGCTATCACACACAGAGTGCCAGGATGGATGGGGTGACTCTAACAGTATAGCAGCTTATCTGTTCCCGTGACAGATGGTGGAGGAGCCGCAGGCCCGCCCGCCCGCCCGCCCGCTCCCGACCACAACTGCTGCTGGGCTGCCGTCAGGAGAGGTTCCCGCACAGCTCTCACACAACCTCTACTACTAACCACCCCCCCCCCCCCTCCCTACAACACACGCCTGCAGGAGAGAAAAACAAATCTGCTTCAGACCACAGCCCCATACGGTCGTAACAGCGACACCCACAGCTGTTACAGACACAGCAGTCACACACAGCGTCACAACCCCCGTACAAGTAACACAACGCCATGATATAACCTAACCCCACCCAGGAATGAAGTAACAATCTGGTAGAAATGATCTTAGGAGCCAAAGAAAGGCTTGCACGACAGGCTGTGACAAGTTATGATCTATAATTCCCGGTGTATATGGAAGGCGTGGGTGTGTGTGGCGTGGTGTGGAGGAGTGGGTGTTCGACAGTGACGGATGGAGCGAGCGACGCGGCGGCAGGAGGCGCGCGGTGGTCCGCCCCAGCACGGTGAAGTTCCGTGGTTGGCTGGTCTTGCGCAGACAACACCAGCGACTCCTGTTCTCAAGCCTGCCACCACCACCACCACACCAGCCTCACCTCACCCTACTGTCCATGTGGAATGACTGGAGCGACTCGAGTAACACTCTACCCTGAGAGAGAGAGAGAGAGAGAGAGAGAGAGAGAGAGAGAGAGAGAGAGAGAGAGAGAGAGAGAGAGAGAGAGAGAGAGGCCGTAACTCTCTCCCACCTGACCCCCATCACTAATTAAGTCCATACATTAAACACACGTTGACACACCGCCTCGTGGGTCGCCTCCCCACTGCCGACACTCCCCCCCCCCTTTTTTTTTCCCCTCCCGGTCCAACTCCAGTTTTCCCACTTTACCCCCTGGTGGGTAAAACCTCCCCCCTAGGGGTGAGATGTTTACCCATCTCTGCCCACTAGGGTGGGGTACCTACCCACAACCCTTGCCCCGTGGAACAACCACATATCTTCCTTACACACAACCATTACCTCACGACAGCTAAACACGGCACAGAGGTTCCACATACACGTAGAACCTCTCACGAGTCAAGCCGTTCTCAGCGTTGCCCTCACAGCCATGTCATTATCCACCTCTATTCACAGCTTTCCTTCAATTTCCTAAGAGACTTATTACCCCTGAGGCCGCCACGGTCAGGGCTACTCACCCCTGAGGGCCGTACCTCACCGGGACGCCGCGGGGAGCATAAGAACCCCGGGTGGGAACCCTTAATAATCCGTCAAGCAAGGTATCCACACACACACACACACACACACACACACACACACACACACGAAGAAGAAGATGACGTATATTTGAAGCTGAGGGTGAAAGAGATCTGCAGGAATAATACTATGCCCAGAACAACATGGATCGTTCACTCATTATCTCAGACTCCTTCCTGCAGGAAAATACTGGACGTGTGTGCTACATGTTAAATGTTCAGTATTCATTTCAACGGAGAACTTATATGCATATCTGATCATGTCTCTGAAAAAAAAATAAACGTATTTCGAAATCTGACGAATTTAACGACACCTCTAATTCAGCAAATAATCAAACTCCAGTGGTATTTGGTACGGTAAATGTCATTCATCCGGAAGGAGAAAGATGTTGAGAAAAAATGTGATCAGTAACATAAGAAACACGAACACAAGCACAGTAACAGTAGGAGCAGCAGCAGCAGGTAGATAGGCCGGGAGGCAGGTGGTGGAGGCGGCGGGGGTGGTGGTGGTGGTGAGACTGGGAGGAGGAGGAGGAGGAAGGTGTCGTTCACCTCCAGCTGGTTCACCTGAGCTGCCGTCACCAGCTCAAACGTCACAATTCCGTAACGCGGCAGAATATCAATCAAACACAGAATTGACTATAAGCGAATCAATGATTCATGTACGTAACACTTCCAGCCAAAGAACATCTTACCTCACTATCAATCAGCGACATTTGTGTCGCAAGGAAACGTGTGGTCGAAGCAGAACCGAGCCCTGTGGAGACAGAGGGATCGGTACAGGTTCGAACAGGCGTGTGTGTGTGTGTGTGTGTGTGTGTGTGTGTGTGTGTGTGTGTGTGTGTGTGTGCCGGGTCTTCCCTACGACACGCATGGGTCGAAGCAGTACCGGGACCCACTGCCTCTTGTGTCTTTCAAGACAAAGTACCCGGTGTTGCTTCGATCAGCTGCGTCCCACGACTATTCTCCGTCACTCGTATATTCTACAACACAGACACAACGTCCACGTTGAGGCACAGACGGACACTGGCCAAGTAAACGTTGAGACACAGACACTGGCCATGTACACGTTGAGACACAGACGGACACTGGCCAAGTACACGTTGAGACACAGACGGACACGCCAAGTACATGTTGAGACACAGACGGACACTGGCCAAGTACACGTTGAGACACAGACGGACACTGGCCAAGTACATGTTGAGACACAGACGGACACTGGCCAAGTACACGTTGAGACAGACGGACACTGGCCAAGTACACGTTGAGACACAGACGGACACTGGCCAAGTACATGTTGAGACACAGACGGACACTGGCCAAGTACATGTTGAGACACAGACGGACAGAAATATCACAGACCGATATACGAGCGGCGCCTAATACGGGACTCATCCTCCACTTCCAAGAACACACACAGAACCAGAAATTTTCAAGACAATGATGGCGTAAAAAGGGGGGGGGGAGGGAGGAAATAATGGGAAAAAACAATAGAGCGAGAGAAAGCGAGAGAGAAATCCGGAGAGAAAACACGACTACCAGCCCAAGAGAAAGCATCAACAACTGGTGATCGACATTAATAAAGGGTGCAGGACGGTGTCCACCTCTCCCACACACTCACAAAAATACATAACCTCCTTCTTCCGTTCCGTTCCTCCACGCTACATGCTTCCACATCCGCTGACCCTCACAACCACCCATCCTACAACTCCTCCAGCCTTGAGACTGACTGACTATAAGAGGAATAATAACCCTTCTCCCACCCACCCCCCAAAAACCAAAACAATACCCACTTCTCCAAGAGTAGTGTCATGGTGATCATGCCTCAGTACCACCAGAGGTGCTAGGGTTAGAGATACGGTCACCATACATCCCTGATGCCGGTCATTAATGTCTGTGTACAAGCTATTTCTACCATGGTCAATACACCGGAGACAGCCAGTACACCTTCCGGGACGACCAAAGCCCAGTACGTACACTTGTAACAGTACCACACAGCCAGTGAGCCCGCAGTGGTCCCATGGGCCGGTTTGACCGGTGAAAGTGCAGGTGGGTGGTGGTGCAGGTGGGTGGTGGTGCAGGTGGGTGGTGTGTTACGTGACCGACCTCCACCTCCCAGATGGCCATCGTGGGTCGATGAAGGCACCAGCCTAACTCCTTCCCTCCCATCACCTCACCACTGACGCCACCCATCGCTAACACTACCCACTCCAGCAACCATTGTAGGAGACATCACCACTCCACCCCAGCCATCCTCCCCCACTCGGTCATGGCACCTCAGCTATCCCTCCCCTACTTGGTCATGACACCCCAGCCGTTCTTCCCCTCCACACACCACCTCAAGCCACACACCCAACTCCGAACCCTGCCAACCGGACCCCAGCAGGAACATGTTCCTTCTAATGACGATTCTCGAGCCGCCAAGTTTCCTGTGTTTACTTTGAAGGTGGTGAGCCCCAGGGCCCGTGGGACCTGGGTGGCGGCAGGTCCGGGAGACCGACCCACCCTGGTCGTCCCATCGGCCAATATTTGGATGCGAGACTCAATCATGGAGAGCTCTAGGTTCATATCCCTGGGGACTTCCCCTCGTTCGCTGCCTCGATTGCCACGTGGGGCGGGCTGCAAGGCCCCTGAAGAAGAGATTACGGTTCAGGCCCTGAGGGTTCATGAGGGGGAGGTATGAGGGACTTGGACCTGATAGATGATATAAAAGGGGTCAGAAACCTGGCCCTCAGGGACGATAGTGTAGGTAAGGGATTTGAACCAAGGGGAAGACTGAGGGTTGAAAGGCCTAGTCCTGAGGGACTACAAATGACGGATAGGGACCTAGCTAGTAGCCCGTGAGGGTTATGGTGGGAGGAATGATGAATACCCTGACCCTTGGAGTTCACACACAACGAGGGTGAAACAGCCAAGAAGTGAGGGGTCGAGAAGACCCTTCGGGTAGAGCTGTTCAAGCAGGGCGAGGCAGCCGCAGCGGGAGGAGGAAGCCGCCCGGACGAGCCGACCTGTAACAAAAGACTGATAACTGGAGGCCTGAGGGAGGGTGGGTCAGGCCGTGGCCATCCTCCTCCTCAGTACAAAGCAGGTCCCCTTCAGGAGGATCCACGTCCCTCTCACTTCAGTGCGACGGTGTCTGTAGGTCAGGGCCAGGCACTCCACCAGGTTGTGTCATGACCAAGTACAAGGACCTCAGGGCCATTCTTGGAGGTCAGAGGTTACCCTGAGAGGTCAGGCGTCACCCTGGGAGGTTAGGAGGTCACTCTAAGACGTCAGGGATCACCCAGAGAAGTCAGAGGTCACCCTGAATAGGTCGGGGGGGGGGTCATTCTAAGACTTCAGGGATTAACCAGAGAGGTCAGAGATTACCTCCCGAGGTTTGAGGTCACCCCGAGGGATCAGAGGCCACCCTAGGAGGTCTCCCCTTCCCCTCCTCGCGTGACCAAAAGAGAGACGATCCATTCAGGAAAACTTCTCCATCTGTAGCCAGCTTCCTGGGTCATAAAGAGTGAGTGGAGCACATCTTCCCCTGATGGCCGGGCCAAAGTGGGATGACTTGGCCCGTTGGGTCCGACCTGCGGCAGACCGGGCCAAGAGGGTCAGCTGTGGCCGGAGACGAGGTCAGATTTACTCCTGGCCCACCCCCACCATTTATCAACGACCTCCACCCGTACTGACCTTGACCTACGCTCGCTATATATATATATATATATATATATTTTTTTTTTTTTTATACTTTGTCGCTGTCTCCCGCGTTTGCGAGGTAGCGCGAGGAAACAGACGAAAGAAATGGCCCAACCCCCATACACACGTACATACACACGTCCACACACGCAAATATACATACCTACACAGCTTTCCATGGTTTACCCCACACGCTTCACATGCCTTGATTCAATCCACTGACAGCACGTCAACCCCTGTATACCACATCGCTCCAATTCACTCTATTCCTTGCCCTCCTTTCACCCTCCTGCATGTTCAGGCCCCGATCACACAAAATCTTTTTCACTCCATCTTTCCACCTCCAATTTGGTCTCCCTCTTCTCCTCGTTCCCTCCACCTCCGACACATATATCCTCTTGGTCAATCTTTCCTCACTCATTCTCTCCATGTGCCCAAACCATTTCAAAACACCCTCTTCTGCTCTCTCAACCACGCTCTTTTTATTTCCACACATCTCTCTTACCCTTACGTTACTTACTCGATCAAACCACCTCACACCACACATTGTCCTCAAACATCTCATTTCCAGCACATCCATCCTCCTGCGCACAACTCTATCCATAGCCCACGCCTCGCAACCATACAACATTGTTGGAACCACTATTCCTTCAAACATACCCATTTTTGCTTTCCGAGATAATGTTCTCGACTTCCACACATTTTTCAAGGCTCCCAAAATTTTCGCCCCCTCCCCCACCCTATGATCCACTTCCGCTTCCATGGTTCCATCCGCTGACAGATCCACTCCCAGATATCTAAAACACTTCACTTCCTCCAGTTTTTCTCCATTCAAACTCACCTCCCAATTGACTTGACCCTCAACCCTACTGTACCTAATAACCTTGCTCTTATTCACATTCACTCTTAACTTTCTTCTTCCACACACTTTACCAAACTCAGTCACCAGCTTCTGCAGTTTCTCACATGAATCAGCCACCAGCGCTGTATCATCAGCGAACAACAACTGACTCACTTCCCAAGCTCTCTCATCCCCAACAGACTTCATACTTGCCCCTCTTTCCAGGACTCTTGCATTTACCTCCCTAACAACCCCATCCATAAACAAATTAAACAACCATGGAGACATCACACACCCCTGCCGCAAACCTACATTCACTGAGAACCAATCACTTTCCTCTCTTCCTACACGTACACAAGCCTTACATCCTCGATAAAAACTTTTCACTGCTTCTAACAACTTGCCTCCCACACCATATATTCTTAATACCTTCCACAGAGCATCTCTATATAGCAGTATCTTAACTATAAATATACCTTATAAGCATACATAATATTGAAAACTACAACGACAAAAACAACAACAACAACAATAATAATAACAATAATAATAATAATAATAATAATGATATAATATGATATAATATAATATAATATGATAATGATATAATGATATAATAATGATATAATAATAACAATAATAATAATTAACATCAATGCAGCCAAAGGCTGTACATAAAATCAGTTAAGGCAGAAAATACATTACCACATCAGGTGATTCATCTACATTACGATACGTAGTCTTACAGGAAATGTTGTCACCAACGACTCTTAATATCTACCACCAATGCTGGTAACGGCTGGTGAGTTAACATTGATGCAGGAAAACATTGACACCATAAGCCAGCGCCTGTGTGTGTGTGTGTGTGTGTGTGTGTGTGTGTGTGTGTGTGTGTGTGTGTGTGTGTGAGGAGTGTCGCTATAGCCACCAGTGCCAGCGTGTGACCCCTGGCCCTGATCAAGGGTGCCACAGGTCTGCGCCAGCGCCAGTATGAGGCCAAGGCCCGCAGGTACGACCCTGGCCCTGATCAAGGGCGCCACGGGTTATCCCCTGCACCAGCGTGAGGCCAGAGCCCCTATGGTATGACCCTGGCACTGACCCCACGTGACGTCAGGGGGGAAGGGGCGGGGCACAGGGCATGGCGCCATACCGAGGAGATCAATGGCCGGTCTCCATGACCATGATGGTATCTACCGTCCCCTACATATACCTTACACACTTCTTACATATTTCTAACATATATATATGTATCTTGCGTATGACCTGTATATATGTAAGCAATATCTTATATATTTCTTACATATATCTTAACTGTATCTCATATGTACCATATTTATATATATATATATATATATATATATATATATATATATATATATATATATATATATATATATGTATATATATATATATATATATACCTTACTACTAGTCCCTGTTAAGGACGGTGGGCGCGTGCATGAACAACCACACGAACGGACGGAGAAGTGAGAGGCTGGCACTCGCAAGCTCGACACGAAACTCTTCGCTAAGACCTACACGAATGCACGAGAGGCACTGGGTGTGTATATATAGTATGGGTTTATCCTTCAAGTGTCAGTTATACAACGGGTGGCGATCGTTGGCAATCCCCGCAGGCAACAGCTGTGTCTGGGGGGAGCATAGGGGTGGGAGTGGCTGGGGGGAGGGGCGTGGCTAGGGAGGGGAGGGGAGAGGCTGTGAAAGGGGAGGAGCGTATGGAAGTACGTGGGAGGAGGGGAAGACGTAAGGAGGGAGCCTGGGGAGGGGAGGTATGACACAGGACGACTTAACATACTGAGGGTAAACCATGACAAACATTCACGCCACGAACACATGACCGGGTTGTTGTTGTTGTTGTTGTTGTTGTTGTTGTTGTTGTTGTTGTTGTGTTGGTGGTGGTCGGGGAGTGCGGGATGTAGAAACATAAGCATACTGTAGTATCCTATGTCGTGTGTGTGTGTGTGTGTGTGTGTGTGTGTGTGGAGGGGACGGGGTGGGGGGGACGGTTAGGTGGGAAGTGGGGAAGGATGGGTTGGAGGAGGGGGAGGGGGGGGGGGGGTCAGCGTTGCCACAATCAATAGCGGGAGTCGCCCAAGGACAGAAGTGGGGCGCTAAGGTGCCCTCTGATCTCCCCACTACCCCATACACTCCCTACGTGACACACGGCGAAACCTGTCACCCCAACTACTTGCCCAGGGCCTCCCCTCCCCCATACATCACCAACCAATACTTGCAACGTTTAATCCGTCATTCACATCAAAACCTTTAACAAAACTGTTTCATGTTTAACTAGTACAAACGTTTAATTTTTCATAGATGACATCTACGACAAACGCCTTTAAACGTTTAATGCATCATATCACCCACATCAATTTTTCAAACGTTTAATGCCTCGCTGACACAAACGTTTAACTCTTCATCATTCACAAAAAAAAGGCCATGAACGTTTACTGCTCCACGTATGACAAACGTCTGCCACTGCATCGCCACTGCTCTACAATATAACCTGTCGTTTCCCACACACACACACACACACACAAACACACACACACACACACACACACACACACACACACACAAACAAACACACACACACACACACACACACACACACACACACACACACACACACGCCCTTCTTCCTCACGTGACCTTGGCTGCAGCGATACGCACCCACGACGCCTCATTGAGTTCTACCACACCCAGCCGTCACCTCCATCAGAACCAGAGTGAAGATCGTAAAGAAATGTTCCAACAAAATCTGTTCTTTTCTTCATATATTCTCATTTTTAACTACATCATTTGTTCTTCTCATTCCAGTTCTTTTTACTTTCTTTGTTGTACAGTCTGTTTTAATTCATGGTACCCCTGAGTGCTTCATCCACTGTCTTGGGTCATTCTGCAACGCCCCTCCTCTACCATTTCCATCCAAACGCGTTCTTCTCTCCACATCTGTCAACTCCACAGTTCGTCGCTACCTCGTCTTCTTACTTTAGTCTCCATCCCCATTTTCCTTTTCACTTCCTCATATTTACTATGTACGTTCACCACGTTCACTGGCGACGCCCTCTAGAACCAAAACGTCTCCAGGAAGCAGTGCAAACCACAGTCATAATTTGTCAGTCACATGAAAGACGATCAATATTGATCTGGATCGGAGAGAGAAAAAAAAAAAACATGAAGTTTTTCCTTTAGGTTACGAGTCAATGATGAAATGTTTTTCATCATTTTGCAACAAGTTCTTTTGACGGCCGACCCTGAAGGCAGGCTGCCAGACACATACATACCCCAGTGGCCACGCCACCGTGGAAACATTATACCCCCCTTTCTGGGCCCCGGGGGTAGGTGAGTCCACAGGGTAGCCTGGAGAGTCACGGGACGGCGCGGGGCCACAGGAGCAGCTCCCCTTCAGACCAGAGAAGGCCACCACCTCCCCTCCAGGATGCCAGCTACCTCAAGCAACACCTACTGACCGACGACCACACGAGCCGTCTCCTACAACGCCACAAGCACTGCCCTAAGCTTTCACCAGTTAAAAACAAAAATAATACATTCCATCAACCACCCAATCTAAGTCGGTACATAAAAATAGGTCTTAAATATTCAAGAGCATCAATCAGTTCCTTCAGCCAATCCACCCACAAATCCTTCCAAATCCCCCACCACTCCCAACACAACCTTCTGAGAAAAGTATCCAAAACACGTCAACACTTACTACGCACCGCACACAAACCTCCTACAACGCACAATCTCCAACACTCTCCACCAGATCTAACTAATCCTACGTATCTACATGATTCAATAATGTTAACCAGTCCTACTAATCTTATGTAATACAATAATGTAAACCAATTCTCCGAACCCATGTAATACAATAATGATAACCGACCCCTCGAATCTATGTAATACAATAATGTTAACCAGACACCCATAATTTGACCATTCTCGTCACTCCCTCTTCTACAAACTTCCAACTGACACCCATGTTGATCTCTTCTGGTAGCCTACCAAACCCAACCACACCCAACACAACCATGCTTATTTACTCCCACTAAAACCCTTCCAGCTCCTAATAACAGCCCCCCCCCCCAAGGTACCCCTCCGACCAACCTCTAAACCTCGGATAATTCCCACTGACAAACCCTCCAAGTGCCCCCCCCCCCCCCTCCTTCCTCCTCTCCAACCAACTTTTAAAACTGGACCAACCTAACCATAAAGCGGGCTTTACCTCCAGTAATCGCCAGGAAGGAACCAGGAAGCTGTGGGTTGCGTGGCAGAGGGGGAGAGAAGGCACGGGTTAAATCCTTCACCACCACAGTCGCCTCTCTTAAAGGTACGCGACGAGAGGACCTGCCCTGTCTGTCTGCCCGGGATACAGGAACACAGAGGATGTGCGCCACGAGGCATCCACAGTACCCTTGCCCGCATCGTTCTGGCGAACGAATGTCGCAGCGAATGATCCACACCCTGAGCAGGTGGACGGCACGACCCTTGGTCTATCACGTAGGCCCTGTGACATAGGGTCAGGGTCAGAAGTCAAACGTCATAACTGTCGTGTTCAAAGGTCGCCCCGTCATGGGTCGTACCGACGTCTACTCGAGCATCGTAAAGTCGTGTTCGAGGGCCGTAACGTTAGGTCTTCAAGGGTCGGACCGTCGTCCTCGAGATTCATAGCTTCGTGCAGACGTGTCGTGCCGTCATGGTCAAAGAACTGAAGCACATTTACGGGTCAACGTTGCATCACCTAGATCAGTTGGTTCGGAGGGCCACAACCAAGGGTATTTAATATGTAAATCTCATATCACCGCCTAAGAAATTTGTAAGTGATATTTAAGTAACATGTAAGTAACATGTAAGTAATATGTAAGCATCATGCAAGTAATATGTAAGTAACATATACGTCTCACTTTACCGTCTTAAAGGTCTGATGGCGTTGCATGATGAGTGTGACAGTCCGTAGGCTGGAGGGCGCCAGGTACCACGTCCCCCTCCCCAGCAACCACACCTGGTCTGGCTTGAGGGAGGCGGGGGGTTGAATCACCACGTGCCCCTCCTCCAGCATCCACACTTAGCCAAGGTTGGGGGAAGGGGAGTAGCACGTCTTTCCCCCCCTCTCCCAGCACCCACACCTGGCTTGGCCAGAGGGTAGTCCTGGCCAGCACGTACATCCATCTCCCTCCCCCAGCACCTTCCGTCTGGCCTGGCTGAGGGCCAACTAGAACACCCCCCCCCTCGCCAGTACCCATACCTGGCCAAGCTGGTGGGCCAGCCACCACGTGCCCCCAACCCCACAGCACCCACACCTGGCCAAGCATGGGTCAATGACCGAGCCAGCTGCTCCGGAATCAATACATCAGCCTACCTCCCCCCCCCCCATCCCTTCCACACTCCCTTCCACCCTCTCACCCCCACACGGAACCATTTCCCACCCCCGCCCCCACCAATGACACTTCCTCTTCCAAACTCAACAATGATTCATTTCCATCAACCCAACCCTACCATAATCCTTTCCTCCCAAGTACCCCACACTAAGACGTCTGCCTCCGCCTCCCTTTCCACACTCCCTTACTCCCCCACAATCCAAACTGACCACTCTGGCTCCTAAACGCCCACCACTAAGCCCCCTGTTTCACGAAAAACAAATGACAAATAAAATCAACTATTTTTTCCCCGTTTCAGTCTTAAGCCTTCTCCCCGGGAAACGCCAACTGCGGTTAGAACTGAAAACGTTTCCCGTTTCTACTTTCCTACACAATTTCCACGGCAGTATTATTCTATCCCTACTACATTGGTGTCTTCTGTTGAGCCGAAGGGAGTGGTGGATGGGGCGGTGCCTTCTGCTTTACCATCATGTCTTCAATGTAACATGACATGACACTACCGCTCCTGCCCTCCATCATTTGCCTTTCCAAAATACTCCCTCACCCACACCCCACCATATTCCTCCCCTAGCATCACACAGAATCATGTCTCTCCCTCACACCCCACATTAAGTCATCTTCCTACCACACCCTGTGTTGATGGAGTCGGTCGTTCTCTCGCTCCTACGGTCATCAAGTTGAACTTTACAAGTAGCGATAACCTGAGTAAGAGTTTCATCATCTTCCTCAGTCAAACTGAGCTGAGCCAGTTCAAACTTCCAAGTTCCCTTAACTTACCCAGGCTACAAAGTCTTCCTCACTAATTCCGTCAACTAATACAACGTACCACTGAACCAAATCATCACCTTAACTAACCTCTTCAACTAATCATGTCAAACTATCCTGAGCCCCACTACATCAAACCATACCAAACTATCTTCCTCAATAACCCCGTTAGCCAGTTACCTTCCACTATCCTAAACTCCAAACATACTAAACTATCTCAAGTCCCACTCAACAAACCAAATCAAACCAACTTCTTCACCAACCGCCGTCAACTTGCCGGAGTCGAAATGGTTACCGACTCCTTACCAAATTCGTCCAGGAAAACGACTGTATAAATCTGTATTCTCTACACCGTCACCTTCACACAGGTCTTACCTGTGGTTCCTAGGCTGGCCACTTCAGTGAGGTCTCTTGTGGTTTCTAGATCGCCCATTTAACTAGAACTGTATCATGGTTTCTAAACCCACCTTAACACTAGAATTCTGTCGTGGTCTAGAGTCTAAGGAGCCCACCTCAATCAGGTCTCTCTCGAGGTTTCTAAAAGTCCACTTCAAACCAGGTCTTTGTCGTGGTCTCTAGGCTGCCCACTTCAATCAGGTCTCTGTTGTGGTTTCTTCCTTCCACTTTCAATCAGGTTCCTCCCTCGAGCAATCACCACGACGAGTCGAACAAGCTGTCGTCCGGGTAATTACCTTCCCAGGTAATATAACTCACGAGGTAATTAATTCTGAGACAATATGTTCATTCTTACAACTTCCTGACTGCACCTATATTTAACCCGAGTGCCGACGGAAATAAACCAAGATGAGGACGGAAATAAACTGTGGATGGAAATAAACCAGGCAAAGGAACAAATAAACCAAACCTTGCATGGAAATAAACCAGATGAAAGACGGAAATAAACCAAACTGCAATAAACCAAGCAGTGGATGGACATAAACCAGGCTTATGACGGATATAAACCAAACTGAGGATGGATATGAAACATGAACAAGGTCTGGTCACACCAGGAGAACATAACATCTTGGAAGTACTCCCCCACATGATAAATACACAACACACTTTTTTAATACATCTAAACATTACACCCATACTGTACACACGATATGTACCGCAGTGTATTCACACTGTAAAGCCGCACAGCACATGTACTCAAACTACATAACTCTAGCTGTACAGAACGGGTGTACCTCGTCCCACACACCCATACTACCTCCACTCAACATGCACACAATCCACTTCAAAGTCTATGTTCCGCCCCCAGCAAACACTCCACCTAAAGTACAGCCACAACCAGTCCACCTTCGCAGGTGGAGGCCAACGGGACACGCCGGAAAAACGAGGTGGAGATGGCGAATGTCCACCCCATCATCGGGGGTGGAGATAACCAAATGGTCCCCCTCAGCAACACGGAGTCGAGGCGGAAAATGGCCTACCCCAGAAACAGGGGGTTGGGCAGACCTCCCCGGCAACTGATGGCGAGCGTTCCTCCTTCACCTGAACGACAAAAACTCGGCCAGCTGGCAATAAATTCAGGTGGTGGCACTCTTGTCTAATCCCAGCCCTGTGACTAAACCATCTGCCGGACCACACTGCCTTTGATAACGCTTATTAAAATCTTATCTTATAGTTCTCAAGGCAACAGGAACCAGACCGGAACCTTGTGGCTCTATACTGCGTCGCAAATCTAGGTAAAATTCAGGGACTGGAGACCAGGCTAAGATAAACGTAAGGCAAGGCAAGATAAGACTCTGTGTGACAATTCGGGTAGAGTTTACCTCACGTGATGACCCAAATCTATGTTTAAATGCAACATAAGTGTGAAGATGGTCATACTACTTCTACTTTACTTTGGGATGTAATAATGAAGAAGCGTTGCAACAGTCTGTGCATCGGGAGGGACTGTGCTTTGAGTTAGCCAGTGATGGTGCACATCAAATGGGGAGAATACGTCGAGCATCGGGTAAGAACACCACATCGGACTGGTGAAGGGTGCGTGCGTTCCGGCGGTTGTGGAGTGCGTTGGGAGGGACCAGGTGGGCGTCAGGAAGTACCACACAGGTGGTGGTGGTGGGGGGTGGGGGGTGCTCGGGCACACAGGGTCGATACAGCGAGCCACCTACTCCAGCCAACCCCCCCCCCCCTCCCCCCACCCATGTTCACAACCCATACACCCGGACACGACGTCCACCACAACCACTCACACAAGCCACCAGGTACACCTTAATAACCTACGCGATACCATAAGCCCTATCCACTGTGGGCAGTCACACAACACCACTGAGAAGACCTTAAAAGAATTCTGGTTGGGTCAAGTGTGCATGACGGCGGGTGGGGTCAAGTCCGCATGACGACCTGGAACCGTAAGTAACACTGAAACTGCGCAGGCGCGCAACCAGCCATGCATACATCCATATGAACCTGGTTCCGATGATCACATCATCATCATTCCGGCCAAGCAACGGTCCTCCGGGGTCAGGCACTTGTGGACGTAAGCACAAAACACCTTCTGAGGGGCTCCCACCTTCCACCATCCCACACAGACGTTCTGACTCTCCCTACACCAAGCAGTCATCGTGAACGCCCACCATCAATCAGTATATGTATTCTCTGCAAGACTTAGGATACAAACTTATATCCTATGAAAATATTCACACAATATCCGGAGGAACAACACAGTGCTACATTTCAAGTCCTTTTTCTCCGGTAAACAAGACCCTGAAATCAGAATTGACATTGTCCATACATGAACCAAGAAAAACAAGGTTCATTCCTGTATATAACTGGTAATTAACCTATGGATGTACAGTGCCATAACAGTATCTTTCAACACATGTACAGTGTTTGAGGAGGCCATACTTCTCACAACACGTAGTTTAAGGAGGACACACTTCTCAGTACACGTAGTCAGTCTTGGGGTAACATACATAAACTCACCAGAGGATGTTGAGCATGAGACTCTGCTGGTTTGAGAACAGTGTGGCTCAGCGGAAAGCCACCCGGGTGCAGGCTAATCCCAATCCCGCCCGCAGAACCTGAATAACTGGTTAGTTTCCACAGTAGAGGCAAAAGTCAGGGTGGGGAGGGAGGGAGGTGTGGGAGGGGAGGGGAACCTTTATAAAACCGGAGGCCTGAAACTGACCAAAGCTGAAGTAGCAGCGCGGAGAGTATGTTGCGAGTAAGAACTGTAGTCTCGCGACATTCTCGTCAAGCCTTTGTGATGGTCGTGGTCTGGTGTGCTTACACATTCATTCTGACCTCTGACCTGATACTGAGGGTAAGTCAGATCAGAGACCAAGTCATTATATCCAAGGGTCGTATCGTCTCGCTCTTGGGTCATACCGTCCCGCTCTTGGGTCATACCGTCCCGCTCTTGGGTCGTACCGTCCCGCTCTTGGGTCATACCGTCCCGCTCTTGGGTCGTACCGTCCCGCTCTTGGGTCATACCGTCCCGCTCTTGGGTCGTACCGTCCCGCTCTTGGGTCGTACCGTCCCGCTCTTGCGTCGTACCATCGTGTTCCAGAGCTTCCCAGATTCTCGACTCGTTGTGTACACCACGTAGCGACAGTGGTTCTTTAATCAGCAACTTCCCTCACACGTCTCTGTAAAACTTACACTTGCTGCAACATTAACCCAGCGCCGCGGCCTGTGTGTGCGTGTGTGAGTGTGTGTGTAAGTGTGTGTGTGTGTGTGTGTGTAAATGTGTGTGTGTGTGTGTGTGTGTGTGTGTGTGTGTGTGTGTGTGTGTGTGTGTGTGTGTGTGTGTGTGTGTGTGTGTGTGTACACCGGAGGTGTGACGCCCTCCTTTGTTGAGAAATCCTCGACATAACGGAGATTACTATCGACACCAGACCGAAAGCAAGACTTGGTTGGGTAATACGTCCGTATCGCGTCGTGTCCCGCGTCACGTGAAATCACATTCGTGAGGATGACACAGATCCTGGCCAACGGTACACCTCCCAGGCCAAGGAGAGGGTGACCAGCGGTACGGAGGCGGTGCCACCGTCCTACACATGAACATCTTGCCAACACAATGACGGAAACGTTACATTCGGGACATAACAAACGTCTCCGTTAATGAGTTATTCTCACCGACCGATGTTCTATCCTGTCGGATGAAACTTCCATTCCTTCAGAACGGTCCTCTATCCCGTCGAATCAATCTTCTACCATGCCAGATCCATCGTCCATCTTGGCCTAGCGATCGGAGGACCGGATCACCTTACCGAGCCTGAGCGGTATGATGAACCATTATCCTGAGGGATCGCCAGGTGACCAGTGAGAGAGAGAGAGAGGACAAACATCCTCGGAGGGAACGAATGTGTGCGTCCTGCACGGGTTCCAGCGTGAGGTGACGGAGGATGAGGCTCCTTCGGCCAAGCTGGATGGAAAACCCAACACGATTTACCGCACCAAGCGAGAGCAGGTCCAGAGCAAGGGAGGCTTACGTGCAGAGGACGCACACACTGACGTTGCATCCTGATCTTTGGCCCAGGTCTGAGCTCGATGGAGCCAGTCATCATCGTGAGGAGGGTACTTACGGTCAGCCAGAGGTTCTAATGACCCCTTGGGCCTCGGATGCCGTTCTCTTTTCCATATAAACTGAAAAGCTTACATGGAACACTTAAAAAACATTAGTTACAGAATATAGGAACTCTCTATATCATGCGATGTATACTTGTAACTGCTTCAACCAACTTTCTATTTCAGGACCATCGTCTATCTTGCCAAATACATTTTTCCTTAGAAAATACGAACCATAAACCAATGTACCTTTCTTACTGACGCTCTAAGTCCCCTACTCTATGTTCACGTTGTCAGAACCTCTGTTAGATTTCTGCAGTCTTGGTGAGCAGACACCTTTTAGATATGCGTCCAACCTAATTCTTACCATCTGAAACACATCCCCTCCTACAAAGGACATTGTCAAGTAGTTATATTCCTAAGCGGGGTGTTAACAAAGTAACAATTTCTCTTCCTCGATTTCTTTATTTAGCATCTTAGAATTGGAGAATTGGCATTATTTCTTACGTGAATTACAATTAAGGGAGGACATTTCCGTGGCACATATGACAAATGTAAGAGACAATCAAGAAGGAATATCATCATAGCACAAGCGACTAATGCGAGAGATAATCAAGAATTAGAACCAGAGATAACTCATGAGACTTACGATGATGTTTGGAGTGTAGTATGTAGGAGGTGGGTTGAGGGAGACCATATACTATGGCTGACTGTGATAAGCCTCATAACATCTGAGTTGCCATGGAGACGCCAGCCAACCCAACACACACACACACACACAACCATCCCCCACTACATACGAAAATACTCGACCCCCTTCAGCCGTTCAGTTTTAAACCCACACCTCCCAAGATTACTCCCCGAAGGACATCAACAGATTTTTACCATCTTTCTCGAGACAAAACGGTGAGGAGGAAGGCATTAAGACGGTGGTGGAACCCGACACTCCTCCTGCCCACAGACGCTCGTCAACCGGGCTCAAGTGTCGACCCCAAGTGAGATCAGGAAAAAAAAAAAAAGTAAATCAGAAACCTCTGCATCACACGCCCTTAATCTGGCCGAGGGGGGGGGGGGGGTTTCCAGGTCTTTCCTTAATCTCTCTCTCTCTCTCTCTCTCTCTCTCTCTCTCTCTCTCTCTCTCTCTCTCTCTCTCTCTCTCTCTCCCGGGGGAAATTACTCCCCTCCCCCCAACATGACGCATCCTACTGTCAGAGGATAAAGTCTTTTGTTCGTGGAACTCTCTCCATAATCTCCAGTGTTTCTGGACACACACACACACACACACACACACACATACACACACACACACACACACACACACACACACGACAATATCTACGGCGCTGACACCATCCATGCGCGTACTGGAAGCATAAAAGATATAATAGGGCACAGGGCCCACATATCCCGGCATGTAATCCCACATATCGACCCACATATCCCGGCATGTAATCCCATATATCGACCCACATATCCCGGTATGTAATATTCACTCTCACCGGTCAAGTGTCATAACGTGTCAACCCCACCCATGCCACGTGACACACGGTGTTAAACCCATCAGTGTCACAAGCGTCAACCCCCATCGGGGTTATGTATTACATCACAGACATCAATAACTGGTTTTCAAATACTTCTAAAACAAATTAATTTATGAACACAAGTTCCGGAGATAAAAATACCAATAATTCTGGATAAAGAACGAATGGTACATTCACTTTAGGTTCTGGAATACAGAATAACGTTGTAGTTGCTTCCCTGTATCATCACCAACACGGCCGCTACACACCTGTACCACGGTGGCAGCATCGTATGAATAACTTATATGAAAAATTCGCGGAAGAGTTACGACATTCATGAATGGGAAGCCAAACTTCCAGGCACTGAGATAAATTTCATGCACTAGCGCGCGCACGCGCGCACCATTCAGGATTATGGACACGAACGGCCTTCGTGGTGTGCTCGAGTTGCGTCGGTGACCATGTTTCGCGCACGGGACCGCCCGGGTCCGATTCCTGGGCGCGGGCAGTCGGCCCAAAGCCAATCCCAGCTGTTCATCCTCTCTTCAAGACTGGTCAAGAAATGGGTACCTGGCTTAAGTTACTGATTACTTTTTGTGATAACTAGCTGTATAGTACGGGGCGAGAGTTTTACACTCGTGATGCCTCGTCTCTTAACACTGTATATATGTGTTGTGTCGTTTACTCCTAGGTTTGAATCACACACACACACACACACACACACACACACACACACACACACACACACACACACACACACACACACACAATGCCCAGTTGAAGCCGTCCTTGGGGTCCAACCTGGGCCAAAAATGGCCCAGTTCACGACTGACAAGCGTCCCAACCACACTGTGTACACACACCCTTCCTCACACTCCCGACAGGGTGAGTGCAGCCCCCACCCCCTGCCACATCCCATTCATTCCCCGACAACCTCGACTCAGTCAGACACTAAGCTTGCTTTCCCTAGTGAGGGCTTGTCCTACTGGGCTGTTTGTTGCTGCGCCTTCCCTTCAGGGTCTGGTTGGCCTGGTACGGCCCAGGGGAAGTTGTAAAGATTCTACAGGAACGTACATAAGGCATGCAGGACCTCGAGTCTTCCCTTCCAACACCAGTAATAATATCCTCACCCCCTTGTCGCCATCTCCCCCCTAACTCCCCTCTATGACATCAGATCTCCTACGATAATAGGTGGTCGGGTCTCCAGGGGCATCGTGTGTGTGTGTGTGTGTGTGTGTGTGTGTGTGTGTGTGTGTGTGTGTGTGTGTGTGAGCGCGCGTCCCAGGTGCTGCCTCAGCATTTCAACAGAACCATACCAGAATGCCATGAGGAGGAGGAGGAGGGGATAAACTCTGAGCACCGCGTACCATAAAACACTGAGGTAATGCTAACTGTCCAATAGGCAACCCGGAACGGGAACGGTGCCACGGGCGAATGGCAGGAGGAGAGATAAATTGTCGGGGATGGAACAACACAACTGGCCGCTCTACAGCCTTCCGAATACGATGAAAAAAAAAAAGATTCGTATCGTATATTACAGCATTGTTGAGTATTTCCCGGGGTGGGTGTGTGTGGTGCGCTACGTGGAGGGGATATGAGAGCGGAGGCTTCAGGATCCGTCAGCCCGCACCTCCGGGTAGGGCCAGTAAGCACACCAGCATCGACGAGCCACACGAAGAATATGGGTTGAGGGTAGCCGTGTATGTAGGTCGGGAGAGGGAGGGCCCCCTATAGGTGTAGTGACACTGTTCTAATATGTGATGCAACACATGATGTACAGCACACCGTGATCACGGTCCTTCAACACACAAGCAGGGCCCGGTACACTCCCATACACAACCGCATCCCCAGCATACCATGGTCATCACCACACACAAACACACACACACACACACACACACACACGACGTATGGGAAACAACGCCACTACAGGGGAGGGGGGGGGGGGGGGAGGAAAGCTCGTTAGTCGCAAGGCCAGAGTAACGGGTAGGGCTGAGTGAGGCGTGTCCATGTTTACACGGTGGTTGGTCTCGTGTGGTGGAGGTGGTGGTGGGAGCTGGCCTCACTGCAGGAGCACTGCACCAACACCTGCGGCAGTAGAAGGGGCCGTCGTCAAGTCTTTGTGGACACCGAACACCATCATACCTCACCCCAGCACACCCTCACTCCCTCCCCAACCAGCTCCCTCACACACACACACACACACACACACACACACACACACACACACACTCAAACCCCCCCCTTCTCTCTCTCTCTCTCTCTCTCTCTCTCTCTCTCTCTCTCTCTCTCTCTCTCTCTCTCTCTCTCTCTCTCTCTCTCTCTCTATTCTTCTTTCCTCTCCTCCGTCCCACAGCGGAGACCCCCATTTGGCAGACGCGCCCCGACTATTTCTGTCAAGTGTCAGGCTGTCAAGAGGCCCTCCTGAGTGTGGCTGTCAAAGCCCTACATAACGTATTGAGTTAAGAGGTGAAAAATATGGTGCTAGAGCCGAGTTCCTCAGATGGTCCGGGGAGGGAAAACACACAGACCTTACTGGGTCAGGAAGACCTCCCCTCTCCCGACCGACCCCTTTCACCCCCCACCCCATGTGATCCAGTTACAGACCGGTTCAGTCACTGAAGACTGGCAAGGGGGAGGGGGGCAGTGGGGGAGGCAGACATTAATACACACACGAGTGTTGCTGGGTGTAGGAAAACAGCGGTGTTGTATCCTAGTGTTGCTGGGTGTAGGAAAACAGCGGTGTTGTATCCTCGCGTTGTTGGGCGTAGAAATAAAGCAGTCCTGTCGCCCAGTGAGTGTTGCTGGGTGTAGAGATACAACAGTGTTGCTGGGCGTAGAAATACAACAGTTGTTGGGTGTAGAAATACAACTGAGTTGCTGGATGTAGGTACGAGACAGTGCTGTATCCTTATGTTGCTGGGTGTAGAAATACAGAGGTGTTGTAGTCTAAGTGTTGCTGGGTGTAGAAATACTGCAGTGTTATAGCCTAGTCAGAGCTGTTGGGTGTAGAAATACAGCAGTGTTGTATGCTAATGACCGCAAACTTCCTCCGCATTCGTCTGCACGATAGAGCAAAAAAACCGGAGCAGCAGTGTCGTTAACTCCTTGAGTACCAGGGTTCGAGTCTGACCTGACACTCCCGGTCAAGGAGGTCAGAGGCCAGGCCATCATACCCGAGGCTCGCACCGTCGCCGTGCCCAGGAAGGAACTAACACGAAATGAACCACGAACCAACACCACCAAGCCTCAACACGGGACAATCCAGAACGGGTCTTTCTTCTGTTCCCAGGGAGGAAGTTTCCTCCTTCAGCACACTGCCGTCCTAAGCAACTAACCCCCCCACCCCGCCACCTCCTCCTCCTCCTTCTCCTCCACCACCACCCTCAACACACCACTACCACCACCCTCAACACACCACCACCACCATCACTTTCTCCCCAACTTTCATTACACTTTCTCCGGCAGTCGACCCAGACCTGGACTGGCAGCTCACGCCCCTCCCTGGCACTGGACCAGACTCCAGCACGTCCTGGAATGACTCTATCCGCACGGTGAAGAACCAAGCGATCAAGGAGGACCCACTCCATGCCGTTCCTTTCGAGCCACCACCACCACCATCACCCGCTACATCAACAACTCTGCTCTGGTGCATCGAGGGGGACACATCCCAGGCGACTCCAGCCAGACCGTCGCTAAAGGCCATCACTTACAACGACCTCCCCCCCACACCCGATACCCCAGAGAGACCTTTCCAGGCGACCACAGACCCTCTCTTGGGCGACCACCACTTACAACGACACACCCGGGGAGACCGTTATGGAGGAGGGGTGTTAGTTGCTAGGGTAGAAACCGGTTTTCTCCTACTTTCTCTCGAACCGGTTGTTACCCTCCCGTGCAACCCGTAGCCAACCTGTCAAGCATCTTGATCTCGAGCACCACCTTGACAGCGGCAGCTCTTGACAGATAACCTGTCAACTGGCTGCCGCTCTTGGAATACGACCAGTCCTCAAGTTTAAACTGCCACAACCAACCTGGGTTGGGTGTATGTCTCCACAGTCAACCAAAGAGAGAGACATAGTCAACCCAAATCAACAACCTGCACCACTAGCGCTACCGTGAGTACATCTCCTCACCGACGACCAGTCAACCAGCCCCATCCATCTCCAGTCAACCAGCCCCATCCATCTCCTGTCAACCAACCCCATCCATCTCCAGTCAACCAGCCCCATCCATCTCCTGTCAACCAAACCCATCCATCTCCAGCCAACCAGCCCCATCCATCTCCTGTCAACCAGCCCCATCCATCTCCTGTCAACCAAACCCATCCACCTCCTGTCAACCAGCCCCATCCATCTCCTGTCAACCAACCCCAACCATCTCCAGTCCTATCGTCACTGAAGCTCTGTGATATGAGCGATCCACACACATACACCACCTCAACTGCATCCTTTGGTGGACGACCAACCAACAATGCCAGAAACTTTTTGGTTGCACTGTACACCAAGAAACCATCAATTCCACCTCTGGCTGCAGCTATTGGCAGTCTACCAGTCGACCAGCTTCAGCGACACTCCCCTGTATCTCCGGTCCAGCAGTATGGCCCACCCTATAAACGAAAGTATAACTAATGGTCAACAAAATATCTCTTCTGGACAGCATACAACCTGGTGCAGAACTCCAGCATGTTCATAATATATTCGTTCTTGGTTTCAACGCGATCTGTCTTCAGGTTTCCCAGATCATTTCGCGCAGGGGATGTGAGCGCATGCGTTAATTCTCTCTCTCTCTCTCTCTCTCTCTCTCTCTCTCTCTCTCTCTCTCTCTCTCTCTCTCTCTCTCTCTCACACACACACACACACACACACACACACATACACACACACACAGCAGTCTTGACTCCTAAGGAGCGACTGGACACGATAATATCGCACGCTTGTTAAATCCAACTAAAATCCGACGCACTTCAACGGGCGGTCTTGTTGCGAACGGTCCATACGACGCGTTTCGACGTAAAGTCTAGTTACGACCAGATTTCGCAACAGCTGACATAACATCGCTAATGTAAAAGCGATTTCTTTCCATCTGAGACAATAAAGCGCAATGCGACCTTTACACGTGACAGCGGCAGGAGAGGTGGTTATAGCGTGTCAAGAAGCTCTAAGCTGAGGTTTTAGCCAGCTTCGTGATACGTATTGCCAGCTAAATAGCGAATATAACCAGCTTAGGGTAAAATATTTCCAGCTTTAGAAGAAATATGGCCAACTTCATGAGAAATATGGCTAGCTCCAGAGAAATACTGCCAACTTGAGAAATATACCCAGCTTGAGGGGGAAATACATGCCAGCTTATAATGCCAGCTTGAAGGGTAATATAACGAGCTTCAGGGGAAAAATATATGGCCAGTTTCAGAAGAAAGATACCCCTGTTTAAGGAGTATTACAGCCAGCTTCATGAGTAATACAGCCGGCCTATGAATTATGAAACTACAGCGTAACAATTACAGACGTGCATACCTAATAGATATCATAGAAGACGACTGAACACGATCAACATTACTTTTTTCACGTTAACTGAGACGACATGGACAGCTGAGGCCATGATTAATCACTAAACAGTTTAATCCATTTTCCTGAAGGAGTACACCTGTCCCCCAGGTTAAGATTGATCTGTGACGACCTCTCGCTGTAGTCCAATCACCAAACCCCCGTCAGGAACCGCCCACAACCTTCCACCTGCATCTTGTTATCAGAAGTGGGCGGCGTGTGGGCGGGCGCAAGTGTCACCCACCATATAATTAACTGCTTCCAACACCGGATATGCTAATTAGCAAGTCAACGGAATAGCTAATTTTCATATTTCAACTGATGAGAGTTTTTCTCTCATCCCCAGAGCCACAAACGCCAGGTGTAGCAACATCTTAAGTGCCTCGGATGTGCTTGAAGCTCACACACACTGACGAACATAACACTAACATTATCGAACGTTGGGTTGTTATAATCCGTTACGTTACAACGACCGAGTTCAACTGAAGCTCGTTAATTCAAGAGGGAAATACATGTGTACGTGATGTGATTAAGGGTGACTAAACTTTTTTTTTTTCTTGATATCAATCAAGTCCCTTGAAGGATATGATCTGTGCGTGGGGGTATTCTTACTCCCACAGAGGATGGAAGCTAATTACTACACTCCCACGTCCACACACCCACGGTGAGAGCATGGAGGACAGTCACTATACAAACCTAAACAAACCAGCACTCAAACAGTACGGTTGAGGCGGTGAGTTCGCGACGCGACCCCTGGTCTGAACCAGCAGTTAGCAAAGGTTTTGACTGGCACACTCTGACACAGTTTTACGGCCGCGATAGGAGACTGTCACGGGCCGTGAGAGCTTGCGACCGGGCGTGGGAACCGACGACGTGCTGTGGGAACCTGCACCACAGTGAGACGTGTTGGTCGGTCGTACGTACAGACCATACGTGTGTGGGTGGTGTGTGTGTGTGTGTGTGTGTGTGTGTGTGAAGGGGGGGGGGGGGAGACACCTGCAATACCCTCCCCCCCACAGTATGGGAACCACTGCAACACCCGTCGCCCGGTCTTCAAGGGTCGGCGGGTGTCTGCAACATTATGCCACGCCGCCAGCACTCCGTAACACTGGGAAAATATATGCAAAGGTCTGATGACTGCGACCATTAGCACAAGCAGATCCCCAGGCAACCCATGCGACAGCAAAATCGCTCCCCCAACATCCCCCCTACTAACCCCAACGAGCAAACCCCACCATCCTGCACCCTGAACCTCCACCCCACCACGGGGCAACCCCCCCCCCTCCCCCCACCATCATCATCGCACTCACCGCAATCAACACATCAACCCTTATCCACTAACTTGAAACCACTAGTCCCAATATAGTGACCCCACCCACTCCCAATATAGTGACCCCCCCCCCACCCATCCCCGCAATGAAGGTGACAATGGTTCACCATCACCATCTCACCATCCTCTACAACCAGTCCCCAACACCGTGAAACCTACAGGGTGAAGGTGACCATGAATCACAATCACTCACCATCCTCTACAACCAGTCACGGTCGCTCTGTACTCTTCACCATCCTCGCCACGAAAGACACAAACAAGACGAGCACAAACAAGCACCTCCTGCTCATCAGAAGTGACTACAAGGCCCGTGACTCACGACGAAACAAACACGCAAACGACTCCTTAATAACGGCGAAGAAATAATGGCTAAAGACGTATAAATCCCGGATAGTGGAAAAGTAATATTGGGTTCGACGTTTTCCTCTGCATTTTGAGGTTACAGCAGGTTCGACTGGAGCTGCCTAGTGCTTGGCCATCCACTTGCTCTGTGTGTGTGTGTGTGTGTGTGTGTGTGTGTGTGTGTGATACGTACATGAAAGCATTAACAAACGTGAATCGTGTGTGCATGCGGGTATAAAGGCATGCACGGGTGATGATGTATGCGCATGGTGGCGTCCGCATGTATGTATGTATGTTCGGGTTTGAATACAGCGAGACTTCAGCCCATGCAGCGAGACTGAACGACCCTTGAGCACGACGATACGACCCTTTATAGCAAGACGGTACGACCCTTAGGTTTGGTAGGCTTGCCTATATGACCTAACCCTTTGGGGTCAGGTCAATGGCTTGCCCGTCGTGTTCCTGGGGGTTAAAAACTCCACGCTACAGACGACTGCCTGATTTCATTCACTACCCAGGCAGCCGTACAGACGCCAGTCTGGGGTGACCCACACCCACAGACCTGACCCCAATCAAGACTGTCTGACGTCACACCCGGCTCCACAGACGAACACCCCGTCGCAATGGGCGTCCATGAGCGACGAGGGGGGGGGGGGGGGGGGGGAATCCCATGGCATCGCGACTGGCGTCATGCACCATGCAAGGCAGCAGCCTCGGCACCAACGGCTTTCATGACTATGAGGCGGGAGTGCATGACCAGAGGAGAGGAGGGGAGGGAAGGGGGGGGGGGGAGCCAGACAGGCGGTGTTGTCATGCGGGCCGTGGAGCCACTGACGCCTACGGGGCGGGGCGGGGCGGGGGTCCCTTTGGGGTGGACTGCAGGGAATGGAATCAATGGGGAAGATAGGCTGAGGGTGTGGAAAAGATGTGGAAGGGAGGAGCGGCCTAGTGGAAGAGAGAGGGAGACGGCCTGATGGATGAGTGCATGACAGGGGCGGCCTGGTGGAAGAGGATGGAAGGGGCGCAGGAGACGGGCGGCCTGGTGGAAGGTGGAGCAGTAGACAGCATCATGGCGGCCCTGTCCGACAGGTCGGAATTTTCCGGACGGTTTTCCTGTACCTTGTTAACCCAGCCTGTGTGTGTGTGTGTGTGTGTGTGTGTGTGTGTGTGTGTGTGTGTGTGTGTGTGTGTGTGTGTGTCCATGCTGGTGTGTGTACATCATTGTTTGTGTGTTTATTTGCGACTGTGTATGTTTGTTACTATTTATACGTAAGAGTTAGTGTGTACATGCATGTCAATATTCGCTTATGTTTGTTTGTCGTGTGTGTGTGTGTGTGTGTGTGTGTGTGTGTGTGTGTGTGTGTGTGTGTGTGTGTGTGTGTGTGTGTGTGTGTGTGTGCAGGTCCTTATATGAGCTGCCCTGGAA
Source organism: Panulirus ornatus (assembly GCF_036320965.1). Classification (NCBI taxonomy): domain Eukaryota; kingdom Metazoa; phylum Arthropoda; class Malacostraca; order Decapoda; family Palinuridae; genus Panulirus; species Panulirus ornatus. The sequence continues at coordinate 1,632,857 of NC_092269.1, forward strand.
ACAGGCGAGGGTATGTGGGCGTGACGTGGGCGGCCGAGTGGAAGGGGCCGCCCCTCCCCCAGCACACACACACACACACACACACACACACACACACACACACACACTTCTTCCTTTAGCTCCTTCATAAGAAAACGTACATCAACTCATAACTTAAATATGAAAATGCACTTACTTTCTCTTCTCCAGGGGACTTTCTATGTATATATGATGATGAACAGTACAGACATTCATTCATAGCTTAACAAGTGAATCATGCAGAACTTCACTATATAACTCTAAAGCAAGATCATAACTCAATCTACGTCTCACAGGTCACTACATTACAAGTGGACACTACCACTATCACTACCACTACTGAGCGTTGCGACTACAGACTGATATTACGACATATCACGGAAGACACGACGCAAGAAGCCCGCGGGTGCGTGCGTCGCCTGGAGCAAGCAGAGGAACACTTAGGAGAGTTTCCCCCGTCATGCAACACCATCACTACCACAATCACCGCACACCCAACCACACCAACCTGACCCACTACTGGGCACGCCCCAGTAGCTACACCATACACCTTGTGGACGACAGTGCGACCTTAAGCAAGACGGTACGATCCTTCAGCACCACGACTTTACGATCCTTCAGCACGACTTTGCGATCCTTAAGCATGACGGTGCGACCCTTGGATATACTGGCCTGGTCTTTGATTTGACCTCCCTCCTGAGCAAGTGCTCAATGCCCTAAACACGACCTCTTCAAAACAATAAACGCTGGTCGAAGTCTCCTCAGAGCCCGAGGGTCGACGACTAGACACAGAACCCAAACACTTCCACATGACGTGGCTTAGCGACACCCTCCGAGAGGAGGAGAGCGCCTACGTGGGCGAAGCAGCGGCTGGATGTGTGGGAGTGTAGGATAAACAGAAGACCAGCCCTCCCCACCCACCCGTCCTCCCACACTATACTATACCATCCCTCTCCCTCCCTCCCCACGTTAACTGGAGACACTATGGAGCCAATTACCGGGCAACAATGGTCCGTTTTCTCCCTATTTTGTGGCTCTTCCACGCGATTACAGCAGGTAATGACGGGGCTGGGCTGGGAGTGGTAGCGGCGGTATTCTTACTCAGCCGAGGACATGACTAGTCCCCATACCTTCCCCTCCTCCTCTTCCTCCTCCTCCCCTCACAGTACACCATCCCTACGACAGTGCCCAGTACCTTCCAGGACTTGACAACCCCCAGTACACACACACACACACACACATACACACACACGCGCGCGCGCGCACAGATCTGCCTCCCCCACACCAACACCAGCCAAGAATACAACGTCTATGCACGCACGGCCACCACCCGCATCCCTTGCCAAAAAATGCCCAGCGCACAGGTATATACAGTACCATGGCAGATGCCATAGTCAGGTATACACGAAGTGACACGTCCGTCGACGGTCACATGCTACCACACACACACACACACACACAACACGAACCAAAACAGACACTTCACATCCACTAAAAATACCAATATCAGCAAGAGAATATCATGTCCTGCCGTTCTCTAACCAATTGTGACGAAACAGACGCTTATTTCTGAGGTCCAAGTGTAGTAGGAGGAAATCCAGTGGACCAACATCACAGGAAGCGGACCTGCCCAGTAAACCCCGAAAAATGTCTTGAGAATAAAAATCATCTAACTCTAAACGGTTGAGACATAAATAGAGAGAGAGAGAGAGAGAGAGAGAGAGAGAGAGAGAGAGAGAGAGAGAGAGAGAGAGAGAGAGAGAGAAGCATGAATTTTCTTCCCTAACACGATGGGAGAGGGAGTACTACTGTCATGGGACAGGAGGGGGGTCCTCTCACCATGGGAGGGGCAAACTTAACACAATGGGAGAGGAAGTACTACCACAACAGGAGAGGGAGTTCCTACCACAATGGGAGAGGAATTCCCTACCACAATGGGAGAGGGATTCCCTACCACAATGGGAGAGGGATTCCCTACCACAATGGGAGAGGGATTCCCTATTATAATGGGAGAGAGAGGTTTCCTACCACAATGGGAGAGGGATTCCCTACCACAATGGGAGAGGGATTCCCTACCACAATGGGAGAGGGATTCCCTACCACAATGGGAGAGGGATTCCCTACCACAATGGGAGAGGGATTCCCTACCACAATGGGAGAGGGATTCCCTACCACAATGGGAGAGGGATTCCCTACCACAATGGGAGAGGGATTCCCTACCACAATGGGAGAGGGATTCCCTACCACAATGGGAGAGGGATTCCCTACCACAATGGGAGAGGGATTCCCTACCACAATGGGAGAGGGATTCCCTACCACAATGGGAGAGGGATTCCCTACCACAATGGGAGAGGGATTCCCTACCACAATGGGAGAGGGATTCCCTACCACAATGGGAGAGGGATTCCCTACCACAATGGGAGAGGGATTCCCTACCACAATGGGAGAGGGATTCCCTACCACAATGGGAGAGGGATTCCCTACCACAATGGGAGAGGGATTCCCTACCACAATGGGAGAGGGATTCCCTACCACAATGGGAGAGGGATTCCCTACCACAATGGGAGAGGGATTCCCTACCACAATGGGAGAGGAATTCCCTACCACAATGGGAGAGGGATTCCCTACCACAATGGGAGAGGGATTCCCTACCACAATGGGAGAGGGATTCCCTACCACAATGGGAGAGGGATTCCCTACCACAATGGGAGAGGGATTCCCTACCACAATGGGAGAGGGATTCCCTACCACAATGGGAGAGGGATTCCCTACCACAATGGGAGAGGGATTCCCTACCACAATGGGAGAGGGATTCCCTACCACAATGGGAGAGGGATTCCCTACCACAATGGGAGAGGGATTCCCTACCACAATGGGAGAGGGATTCCCTACCACAATGGGAGAGGGATTCCCTACCACAATGGGAGAGGGATTCCCTACCACAATGGGAGAGGGATTCCCTACCACAATGGGAGAGGGATTCCCTACCACAATGGGAGAGGGATTCCCTACCACAATGGGAGAGGGATTCCCTACCACAATGGGAGAGGGATTCCCTACCACAATGGGAGAGGGATTCCCTACCACAATGGGAGAGGGATTCCCTACCACAATGGGAGAGGGATTCCCTACCACAATGGGAGAGGGATTCCCTACCACAATGGGAGAGGGATTCCCTACCACAATGGGAGAGGGATTCCCTACCACAATGGGAGAGGGATTCCCTACCACAATGGGAGAGGGATTCCCTACCACAATGGGAGAGGGATTCCCTACCACAATGGGAGAGGGATTCCCTACCACAATGGGAGAGGGATTCCCTACCACAATGGGAGAGGGATTCCCTACCACAATGGGAGAGGGATTCCCTACCACAATGGGAGAGGGATTCCCTACCACAATGGGAGAGGGATTCCCTACCACAATGGGAGAGGGATTCCCTACCACAATGGGAGAGGGATTCCCTACCACAATGGGAGAGGGATTCCCTACCACAATGGGAGAGGGATTCCCTACCACAATGGGAGAGGGATTCCCTACCACAATGGGAGAGGGATTCCCTACCACAATGGGAGAGGGATTCCCTACCACAATGGGAGAGGGATTCCCTACCACAATGGGAGAGGGATTCCCTACCACAATGGGAGAGGGATTCCCTACCACAATGGGAGAGGGATTCCCTACCACAATGGGAGAGGGATTCCCTACCACAATGGGAGAGGGATTCCCTACCACAATGGGAGAGGGATTCCCTACCACAATGGGAGAGGGATTCCCTACCACAATGGGAGAGGGATTCCCTACCACAATGGGAGAGGGATTCCCTACCACAATGGGAGAGGGATTCCCTACCACAATGGGAGAGGGATTCCCTACCACAATGGGAGAGGGATTCCCTACCACAATGGGAGAGGGATTCCCTACCACAATGGGAGAGGGATTCCCTACCACAATGGGAGAGGGATTCCCTACCACAATGGGAGAGGGATTCCCTACCACAATGGGAGAGGGATTCCCTACCACAATGGGAGAGGGATTCCCTACCACAATGGGAGAGGGATTCCCTACCACAATGGGAGAGGGATTCCCTACCACAATGGGAGAGGGATTCCCTACCACAATGGGAGAGGGATTCCCTACCACAATGGGAGAGGGATTCCCTACCACAATGGGAGAGGGATTCCCTACCACAATGGGAGAGGGATTCCCTACCACAATGGGAGAGGGATTCCCTACCACAATGGGAGAGGGATTCCCTACCACAATGGGAGAGGGATTCCCTACCACAATGGGAGAGGGATTCCCTACCACAATGGGAGAGGGATTCCCTACCACAATGGGAGAGGGATTCCCTACCACAATGGGAGAGGGATTCCCTACCACAATGGGAGAGGGATTCCCTACCACAATGGGAGAGGGATTCCCTACCACAATGGGAGAGGGATTCCCTACCACAATGGGAGAGGGATTCCCTACCACAATGGGAGAGGGATTCCCTACCACAATGGGAGAGGGATTCCCTACCACAATGGGAGAGGGATTCCCTACCACAATGGGAGAGGGATTCCCTACCACAATGGGAGAGGGATTCCCTACCACAATGGGAGAGGGATTCCCTACCACAATGGGAGAGGGATTCCCTACCACAATGGGAGAGGGATTCCCTACCACAATGGGAGAGGGATTCCCTACCACAATGGGAGAGGGATTCCCTACCACAATGGGAGAGGGATTCCCTACCACAATGGGAGAGGGATTCCCTACCACAATGGGAGAGGGATTCCCTACCACAATGGGAGAGGGATTCCCTACCACAATGGGAGAGGGATTCCCTACCACAATGGGAGAGGGATTCCCTACCACAATGGGAGAGGGATTCCCTACCACAATGGGAGAGGGATTCCCTACCACAATGGGAGAGGGATTCCCTACCACAATGGGAGAGGGATTCCCTACCACAATGGGAGAGGGATTCCCTACCACAATGGGAGAGGGATTCCCTACCACAATGGGAGAGGGATTCCCTACCACAATGGGAGAGGGATTCCCTACCACAATGGGAGAGGGATTCCCTACCACAATGGGAGAGGGATTCCCTACCACAATGGGAGAGGGATTCCCTACCACAATGGGAGAGGGATTCCCTACCACAATGGGAGAGGGATTCCCTACCACAATGGGAGAGGGATTCCCTACCACAATGGGAGAGGGATTCCCTACCACAATGGGAGAGGGATTCCCTACCACAATGGGAGAGGGATTCCCTACCACAATGGGAGAGGGATTCCCTACCACAATGGGAGAGGGATTCCCTACCACAATGGGAGAGGGATTCCCTACCACAATGGGAGAGGGATTCCCTACCACAATGGGAGAGGGATTCCCTACCACAATGGGAGAGGGATTCCCTACCACAATGGGAGAGGGATTCCCTACCACAATGGGAGAGGGATTCCCTACCACAATGGGAGAGGGATTCCCTACCACAATGGGAGAGGGATTCCCTACCACAATGGGAGAGGGATTCCCTACCACAATGGGAGAGGGATTCCCTACCACAATGGGAGAGGGATTCCCTACCACAATGGGAGAGGGATTCCCTACCACAATGGGAGAGGGATTCCCTACCACAATGGGAGAGGGATTCCCTACCACAATGGGAGAGGGATTCCCTACCACAATGGGAGAGGGATTCCCTACCACAATGGGAGAGGGATTCCCTACCACAATGGGAGAGGGATTCCCTACCACAATGGGAGAGGGATTCCCTACCACAATGGGAGAGGGATTCCCTACCACAATGGGAGAGGGATTCCCTACCACAATGGGAGAGGGATTCCCTACCACAATGGGAGAGGGATTCCCTACCACAATGGGAGAGGGATTCCCTACCACAATGGGAGAGGGATTCCCTACCACAATGGGAGAGGGATTCCCTACCACAATGGGAGAGGGATTCCCTACCACAATGGGAGAGGGATTCCCTACCACAATGGGAGAGGGATTCCCTACCACAATGGGAGAGGGATTCCCTACCACAATGGGAGAGGGATTCCCTACCACAATGGGAGAGGGATTCCCTACCACAATGGGAGAGGGATTCCCTACCACAATGGGAGAGGGATTCCCTACCACAATGGGAGAGGGATTCCCTACCACAATGGGAGAGGGATTCCCTACCACAATGGGAGAGGGATTCCCTACCACAATGGGAGAGGGATTCCCTACCACAATGGGAGAGGGATTCCCTACCACAATGGGAGAGGGATTCCCTACCACAATGGGAGAGGGATTCCCTACCACAATGGGAGAGGGATTCCCTACCACAATGGGAGAGGGATTCCCTACCACAATGGGAGAGGGATTCCCTACCACAATGGGAGAGGGATTCCCTACCACAATGGGAGAGGGATTCCCTACCACAATGGGAGAGGGATTCCCTACCACAATGGGAGAGGGATTCCCTACCACAATGGGAGAGGGATTCCCTACCACAATGGGAGAGGGATTCCCTACCACAATGGGAGAGGGATTCCCTACCACAATGGGAGAGGGATTCCCTACCACAATGGGAGAGGGATTCCCTACCACAATGGGAGAGGGATTCCCTACCACAATGGGAGAGGGATTCCCTACCACAATGGGAGAGGGATTCCCTACCACAATGGGAGAGGGATTCCCTACCACAATGGGAGAGGGATTCCCTACCACAATGGGAGAGGGATTCCCTACCACAATGGGAGAGGGATTCCCTACCACAATGGGAGAGGGATTCCCTACCACAATGGGAGAGGGATTCCCTACCACAATGGGAGAGGGATTCCCTACCACAATGGGAGAGGGATTCCCTACCACAATGGGAGAGGGATTCCCTACCACAATGGGAGAGGGATTCCCTACCACAATGGGAGAGGGATTCCCTACCACAATGGGAGAGGGATTCCCTACCACAATGGGAGAGGGATTCCCTACCACAATGGGAGAGGGATTCCCTACCACAATGGGAGAGGGATTCCCTACCACAATGGGAGAGGGATTCCCTACCACAATGGGAGAGGGATTCCCTACCACAATGGGAGAGGGATTCCCTACCACAATGGGAGAGGGATTCCCTACCACAATGGGAGAGGGATTCCCTACCACAATGGGAGAGGGATTCCCTACCACAATGGGAGAGGGATTCCCTACCACAATGGGAGAGGGATTCCCTACCACAATGGGAGAGGGATTCCCTACCACAATGGGAGAGGGATTCCCTACCACAATGGGAGAGGGATTCCCTACCACAATGGGAGAGGGATTCCCTACCACAATGGGAGAGGGATTCCCTACCACAATGGGAGAGGGATTCCCTACCACAATGGGAGAGGGATTCCCTACCACAATGGGAGAGGGATTCCCTACCACAATGGGAGAGGGATTCCCTACCACAATGGGAGAGGGATTCCCTACCACAATGGGAGAGGGATTCCCTACCACAATGGGAGAGGGATTCCCTACCACAATGGGAGAGGGATTCCCTACCACAATGGGAGAGGGATTCCCTACCACAATGGGAGAGGGATTCCCTACCACAATGGGAGAGGGATTCCCTACCACAATGGGAGAGGGATTCCCTACCACAATGGGAGAGGGATTCCCTACCACAATGGGAGAGGGATTCCCTACCACAATGGGAGAGGGATTCCCTACCACAATGGGAGAGGGATTCCCTACCACAATGGGAGAGGGATTCCCTACCACAATGGGAGAGGGATTCCCTACCACAATGGGAGAGGGATTCCCTACCACAATGGGAGAGGGATTCCCTACCACAATGGGAGAGGGATTCCCTACCACAATGGGAGAGGGATTCCCTACCACAATGGGAGAGGGATTCCCTACCACAATGGGAGAGGGATTCCCTACCACAATGGGAGAGGGATTCCCTACCACAATGGGAGAGGGATTCCCTACCACAATGGGAGAGGGATTCCCTACCACAATGGGAGAGGGATTCCCTACCACAATGGGAGAGGGATTCCCTACCACAATGGGAGAGGGATTCCCTACCACAATGGGAGAGGGATTCCCTACCACAATGGGAGAGGGATTCCCTACCACAATGGGAGAGGGATTCCCTACCACAATGGGAGAGGGATTCCCTACCACAATGGGAGAGGGATTCCCTACCACAATGGGAGAGGGATTCCCTACCACAATGGGAGAGGGATTCCCTACCACAATGGGAGAGGGATTCCCTACCACAATGGGAGAGGGATTCCCTACCACAATGGGAGAGGGATTCCCTACCACAATGGGAGAGGGATTCCCTACCACAATGGGAGAGGGATTCCCTACCACAATGGGAGAGGGATTCCCTACCACAATGGGAGAGGGATTCCCTACCACAATGGGAGAGGGATTCCCTACCACAATGGGAGAGGGATTCCCTACCACAATGGGAGAGGGATTCCCTACCACAATGGGAGAGGGATTCCCTACCACAATGGGAGAGGGATTCCCTACCACAATGGGAGAGGGATTCCCTACCACAATGGGAGAGGGATTCCCTACCACAATGGGAGAGGGATTCCCTACCACAATGGGAGAGGGATTCCCTACCACAATGGGAGAGGGATTCCCTACCACAATGGGAGAGGGATTCCCTACCACAATGGGAGAGGGATTCCCTACCACAATGGGAGAGGGATTCCCTACCACAATGGGAGAGGGATTCCCTACCACAATGGGAGAGGGATTCCCTACCACAATGGGAGAGGGATTCCCTACCACAATGGGAGAGGGATTCCCTACCACAATGGGAGAGGGATTCCCTACCACAATGGGAGAGGGATTCCCTACCACAATGGGAGAGGGATTCCCTACCACAATGGGAGAGGGATTCCCTACCACAATGGGAGAGGGATTCCCTACCACAATGGGAGAGGGATTCCCTACCACAATGGGAGAGGGATTCCCTACCACAATGGGAGAGGGATTCCCTACCACAATGGGAGAGGGATTCCCTACCACAATGGGAGAGGGATTCCCTACCACAATGGGAGAGGGATTCCCTACCACAATGGGAGAGGGATTCCCTACCACAATGGGAGAGGGATTCCCTACCACAATGGGAGAGGGATTCCCTACCACAATGGGAGAGGGATTCCCTACCACAATGGGAGAGGGATTCCCTACCACAATGGGAGAGGGATTCCCTACCACAATGGGAGAGGGATTCCCTACCACAATGGGAGAGGGATTCCCTACCACAATGGGAGAGGGATTCCCTACCACAATGGGAGAGGGATTCCCTACCACAATGGGAGAGGGATTCCCTAGCGCTCAGGAAACCGGCCACGTCCACCGGGCGGGACCACAGATATAGAAGTATGAATAAACACACACACACACACACACACACACACACACACACACAAGAGCGCTGACGGAGAAAAGTGACAGAGAATGCAGTTACGTGCGAGAGGCGGGCGACCCTAACGGCGGTGGTGGAAGGTACTACGTCAGCGAGCCAGTTGGCTGGAGGTAAACAATGACTGACCACATTAGGAGACAAGGCGGGTAGTACGTCCTCATGATGGGGGAACTCAAGTGGCTGGGGCGGTTGGTGAGGTCTTGTGGGAGGGGATGGGATGGAGGTGAGCGGGTTGAGTGGGAGAGTGAGGCGAGTGTGGGTGGGTAGCTAGAGAGGTGTCAAGGGCAGGCAGGAGCTGGGGAAAGTGTTGGTGCCCCGGGGCGCGGCGGGTCATGAGCGGCAGGGGCAACGGGGCTAATGATGCCCTCCCTACCTTGCATCGGGGCCCGGGCGGGACATGAGCGACAGGGACAATGGGGCCCGGGGCGGGACATGAGCGACAGGGACAATGGGGCCCGGGCCGGGTGGGTCATGCGCAGGCAGGGGCACAGGGCCCAAGATTCCCCACCCTGCCTCAAGGATCGGTTGCCTGGGACAAGGAGGGAGGAGGAGGGCGGTTCATGGGCGGTATGGGGTCAGTGGGACCCATGACGCCCACCCTGCCCCCAACACTTCAACTCGCAGTGCTGTACAAAGACATTACGTAAACATAAAACTCTTCACAGCCATATCGTTCTCATGAAACAAACCATAAAACTGGGTTACTTATACCCGGTCCTCACAGCCGAGGGGGAAGATGAACGCTTCAAACATGAGGAGCGATAAGAGAGAGAGAGAGAGAGAGAGAGAGAGAGAGAGAGAGAGAGAGAGAGAGAGAGAGAGAGAGAGAGAGAGAGAGAGAGAGAGAGATCACTTTAGCGAGGCTTGCCGGAGTAACGGTCCGGGAGGGGGGGATGGGGGCCCCCTCGGTAACACCCGCCCGGACATGTACCCGGAGAATGATGCTAATATATCTTGGGAGAGATTTCCCCGCCATCTCGACCGTCACCTGCCCTGCCTGTCGGTCTGTCTAACCCTACGGGACGGTAACAGGATTTTCCGTAACCGTGAGGACTGCGGTTAACCGGACCATTCACTCGTGAGCTGGTGCTTGACTTTGGAAAGTGCGTGTGCGAGCGTGTGTGTACGTATGTATGACTGTCGGTAGGTTACCTCTCTTCGCTTCACCAGCCACACCTCACCACCACCGCTGCTGCTACTCGCTCCACCAGCCAAACTTCACCACCACCACTGCTTGCTTCACCAGCCACACAACCAAAGCCAGGTCCACTTAACTAAACCCCACCACCTTGCTCCAACAGCCACATCTCACCACAACCACCACTGCTGGTTTACCCACACCTCACCACCACTACCACCGCGTCCGCCATCAATGCTTGCTTCACCAACCACACTTAGAAAGTGTGTGTTGAGTCCGTGTGTCTCGTCAGCGAGGCAGGTATGTCCCCGGGGCGTGGAGACGGTCGCACAGCCCCCCACGTTCTACTCCACGTCACGAAAGACTGTTAACCGGGGTTGTATCGTCCCACGGTGTATGCTGATGTATATCCCCATCCCCACCCCCTTCCCCCCCCCCCCCCCACACACACTTCCTCTGGATGATCCCCCCGCGTTATCCTTATCTCCACACGAGATCGTCAAACATTTCACAACTTCAGGTGAATGTAACTAACCATCCCCCACTTTTCATCTCGCTTCCTCAATTTTTCCTCTGCAAATAACAGCGCGTCACAGACCCACGGCACAAACACACCTTTCCATGAAAAGAGGGGAAAAAAAAGATACAACCAGCGTCATGATACTTTGAAAGTTGTAACGGTTTTAGCGGGAGGCGGTGAAACTTTGTTTATTATGATGGGTGGATGCCACACGCCCCGCAGTGTTGCCACCTCACAGCGAGAACACTCCCCACATCCTCCTCCTCCTCCTCTGGTGACCCTTTACCTAATGATTTAAGACTCAACATGAAGGAACTGTTTCTCATGACAACGCCTCCTTCGGTTGCTACGTTACTGACGTGACGAGACATCAGTAACAAATCTAAAGATATCGCCAGATATGTACTCTTGACTAACCACGTCAAATCTGCATCTTCAATTATTGTACGACTCACCTTGGAATTATATTCTCAGCTCAGGGAGAATAATAAATATCTCCGATACAGAACTACATGTTCAAGTACATTACTGGCAGATCTATGACTGGAAACTTGAGCAAGCATTACCGTAGCAACAGCGTAGGCAAGGGCTGAGGGGGGCCGACATTTGCAAGCAGTGGTCCAAATATCAATGGAGACGCATCCTAAGTTATCACCTGGCCTACCTTCCATTACAGTACACAGCTCACAGTACAGCCTTCCTTGACACACACATACACATCGTTCTACAACCATCACTTTACATGAAACATGTAATTTATGAGACGTTTGGGAAATTAATGGCCAATGGAGTGCTTAAGTTATTCGTTAAAATATGTACTGAAGAGTATCACTATCGCATACCAACACCACCATCAATGTTAAACATCAACACGCAAAACATTAATGCAGAGACCAGGAGAATTTCGTCATGTCCTACGTAAACCCAACCCGTCCTGACGCGTTAGTGGGGCACGGGAGACCCACGCGTTCAAGAGATTTGAGAGCACTTCAGGCGTTCTCTCGCTGGGCGGCACCAAGGAACCTTTCGTCAACCGGAGCCAACCGGAACGCACGACATCCTTTACCCGGACATGAAGAGGGACATAATCCTTAAATAAAAAAAAATATCGTATCCGGAAAATGGTTACCGCAGACTCTGATGCAACGACGCCAATTTGCTCGATCGGCTGTAATGACGGGAAAGCCCGCAATGACGACCACGAAACTGCTGTTATTCATTGTAGGAAAACAAGGGAGGAGCGGAAGAGAGAGGGAAGGGAAGTCACCAGCAGTAAGTGGGGTGGGGGTGGAGGGTGGGGGGACGCCGCCGCAGCTGGAGGGAGGGAGGGAACAGCAGCACGAGCCAACGGGAGAAAGTTTGTCGGACCCAGCAGCCGCCCTGCAGAACACCAGCCCTGTGGGACTCCCCCAGCATCTCCCACCTGCTGATGAAAGCATAACACGTGCACCTGCCTGCTGTTCCGGGCTCACTAGGGCGGCACGCACGATGCATGAGGGACTTGCCTCTCAGTGGGTAAAAGGTTACGCCTGTTACATGACTCTGGCCTCAAAGATACTCGTCCGAGACTGGTACGAAAGGTTAATAATAATGATCATAATAATAATAATAATATAAATATAAATATATATATATATATATATATATATACATATATATATATATATATATATATATATATATATATATATATATATATATTTATATTTATATTATTATTATTATTATGATCATTATTATTAGATAAACAAAGAGAGCTATAAACTTGGAGGCATTAATCAGTCTATACACAATGGCGAAGGTCTGAACACGGTCAAAAGTACTTCTCAGTTTCCCTCATCACATTCAAACCATCCATGATTAGTGTCCAGTTCAGTAAGAGGACACACGAGTAAGACTCCCTCCCTGGCTTTGTTTATACCACACGGAACACCCACTCAAGACGCCGATGAATGAGGTCAACTGCATATCTTCACGTGTGTGTATATATATATATATATATATATATATATATATATATATATATATATATATATATATATATATATATATATATATATATATATATTTCTCCCCACGGAGTTCTCCTTACTATTTTCTTACCTAATTCGTGAACTTATTAATTATGTAGTTGTACAGTAAAGACAGTGTTCGGTCTGAGCGTCGTCTGGGAGCTACAGTTCTCGGACCCTACAACTGTTGCACTCCTCCAACTGTCCCTCCCACACAGCAAATCTATCTCATCAGTCGTTAGGTATTAGATGACGAATATAAATCCATTGCACAGGAGTTTCCCGCTTTGCAATCCTGTCTCCGTCTATAATGGTGGGGTGGAGGAGGAGCCTTCTGCTTTAATATCCTGTCTCCATCTGTAGTTGTGGCTGGAGGAGGAGCCTTCTGCTGTACTATCACGTCTCCACTTATATAGATTTGGAATTTAATATTCTATTACTGTCCTCCAGCAGGTAGCCTCGCTACGAACCAGCAGGTCTTCTGTTACCTAGCTCTCTCGCGTACTTTAGCGGGTACTTGGTAGAAAAGCCACGTAGAGCGATAAAGAGATATCAAATACGCAGTAAAAACCAGAGCAGCATTACAAACGCATTGGTATTCCTGGTATATAGCCTCCTACACACACACACACACACACACACACACACACACACACACACACACAATGTTACCAACGCAGAACACAAGGCGCCCTTCCGGCACCATTATCGGACCCTTCGTTATTCGCGTTGGCTAAACTGCTACATCCGGGTTCCACTACTGTGACGCGAAACGTCGGTATTATCATGTAAATTACAACCCTGAAACATCTATTGTTGTTGCGGTTATGGTTATTATTGTAGTTATGACTGTGGCTGTGATTATGACGCTGGGTTATAGTACTCTACAAAGACATGTAACACACTAACACGAATCTAAATACATACTCCGTACATACCTACTCTTATATATGTATCGATTATACTTTCAGAAGTATCACAACCTTTGTGAAGTAGCCTATAAGAAAATACGGTTATACAAGCAGGAACCGGTTAAAGGGGAACGTTTTACTTACATTACAGTACACTAGTCTATGTAAACCTCAACATTCGCCTTTATAAAACACCTACCATATCCTACACCTACATCATTCAGAATCCTACAGACGTAGGAAGCTACTACATCCTATAAGTTCCCCACCAGGTTATCAACATCACCTACTGGCCTACATAATACAGACTGTAGGATCATATAGACATTTCCTTAAGCTTAACGTTGGGGTACACTTCCCAGACAGGAGCAAAATAGGTTAATATTTCGTAAGGCAAAATTTATGCTTCCTCTCCGATCCATGCGTTGTAATTACGATCCATGTGTTGTAATTACGATCCATGCGTTCTAATTACGATCCATGCGTTATAATTACGATCCATGCGTTGTAATTACGACCCATGCGTTATAATTACGATCCTTGTGTTGTAATTACGATCCATGTGTTGTAATTACGATCCATGCGTTGTAATTACGATCCATGCGTTGTAATTACGATCCATGCGTTATAATTACGATCCATGCGTTGTAATTACGATCCTTGTGTTGTAATTACAGTGCCTGAAGTAATCAATTTATTTCTGACGATGGACAACCCAACGGTAGTTAAATACTCTCTGTCTCTCTGTCTCTCTCTCTCTCTCTCTCTCTCTCTCTCTCTCTCTCTCTCTCTCTCTCTCTAGCAGCAGCAGCAGCAGCCACCTTTTCTAAAACCCTGCCACGATGGTGCTCCACATATCCGGAGACACGATGACCCTCGCCAGCATCATCCGTGCCAGGCGTACGCCACAGCCGGACCTGACACCATTATAACACACAACCTACAGCCATTCACCAAAAAACGAACTTCTATAATGTAACTATCGTGAGTGTTCTTACAACAGGTGTAGAACACCTCAGGTTCTCCGGTGTTCTTCAGTTACGACAGGAGAACTTACCCCTGTGGTCACCGAAATACCTCGAGCTAGTGTGAAATTCTTTCCTACCCATCTGACCAGATGGAAACAGGAAATTAGAAAAGCCACGTTGGGCAAGCACAGATAACCACTGATAACAACGCTGCTCCATCCTGCGCTCTCCCTCAGATAACCCTTCACCAACAGCAGCAGCATCTACCTCACCTCCAACACACGCGCTCCAACATCATCTACAACACCACCAACGACACTCTCTCCAACAACAATGATAATTATTAATGCTGGCGATTCTTAAAACTATTATGGTACAAATGAGTGAAAGTAGTTAATTAGGGCTAATCATAACATGGCTTAATAAAACCAATTATATTTCTTATGCAAATTACAACCAATAATCCTATCCTCCATGCAAGGAAAATACATGACTTGCTCAAGCCCTGCCTGGAAGCTTAACATCATACTGTAATTAATGGCGTGAAGTCATTATATATGCCATTACACAATATCAACTTCGTTTTCCATTTCATTACACAGAGTAACCTCATTATGCATTACATTACACATATTAACCTCGTTACCCATCACATTACACATGATCCGGTAACTTAGTAATACATGACATTTAATATACATTACCAATAACCACGGTTGTTATACATTATGCATACAATCATCAGCACATAAAACTTGTATTGTTAGCAAAACATGCTAATAAAATCACGTTCTGTGCTTACAGAACCAGTAACCGCGAGAGTTTCCCAAACGTGAAAATTACGCCAATCATATACAAACTATACGTATAAAATGCAATATATTTCATGCACTGCATGACCAACAAAGTGCATGACTCAGTCACAATGCACATTACTCCACTGTGTTGTCTTCCTATACGTCTGCAAGAATGACTGGCTCTTTACTTTCACTCCTTCCCTAACTAGGAAATGAATGACTGACTGTGACATGTTCCATTCCTTCCTTCACTTCCAAGTGACAGGTTGTGAAACCTTCATTCCTTCTTTCACTTCTAAATGACTAGCTGTGTGATGGTTCCATTTCTTCCTTCATTCATTCACGTCGAAATGACTGCCAGTGATAATTCAATTCCTCCTTTCACTTCAGAGTGACTGTGTGAGCTAACTTCATTCCTTCCTTCACCTCCAACTAGTGAGGGAAAACCTCATAAGACTTAGTTCCTCCTGGGGATCATGTGAGCACATAACAGCGAGCGTAGTTCATCCTGGACATATAATCAGGAGGCAAGTTCGTGACGCTGTGAAGAAAACGGGGTAACAGCAGCGCCTGGCGGCTCCTAATTGCCACGGCCAATATAACGAATTCGTTATAGGATATTCAGGACACCGCGCAAGTGGGGCGGGGAGAAGGACCCGGGCTGGCGGGCGGGAGGGCGTGCCACCCAGCCTGGAGGAGGAGGGTGAAGGTGCCTACTTCTGGCACTCGTATAGGGTGGTGCCACACTGCATTACATCCGGGACACCCCTGTCACACACACACACACACACACACACACACACACACACACACACACGCCAGCAACAGTGGGCTACCTGGTTGGCCTCTGATCTCAATGGATCACGTTACCTGTCCCTCCTCCCCCCCACCACTCCCGGAACCTGTGACACCCTATGCCAGCACACGCCCCAGGTACACTGCCTACATCCTGGTGCCTTGGTGCCGGTACAAGGTGCCATGGTGCCTGGGACACCGGTACAAGTTACCAGGGCGCTTCGTGCGCTCATACGAGTTATCATGGTACCTGGCACTATGAGGCAATGTACCATGGTGCCTACCAAACAGGCACTTTGGTACTAGGGTACCTGGCATTGGTCTTACAAGGTATGACGGAGCGACAGCTTCCTCAGGTACCCCACTTACAAGCTAACTCAGCACACTTACAGATGAACTGTGAAGCGGTACAAGCACACTTGTCCACCTGTGTTACATCTGCTGGTGAAAGCTACACATATGGGATACAAGGGAGGCGATGTGTGCAGTTATGGAGAGCAAGTGTATCAGGTCGTCAATGGAGATTAAACAACGCAGGTTTGGAAGTAATTACAAACAGCGCAGGTGTCGAAGTAATTACAGATATAGTAAAGGTGTGGGAAATGTATCACACATGTGCCACCTTAACAGATCTAAAAGGTGGACGTGGATGACTGCTGTGGCACCGCGGGCTACCAGCACATCCTTCGCCAGCTGCCCTCCTCCCCCCTCCCGTAGACCGGCCTCTCAACCCTGCGTAACATTATTATATCCCAGCACGGCTACAAGGGCCACCCTGACGTAATCAATTTATATCCGGCACAACCTTTTGGATGACGCAAATAGCTGGTGACCTCACCGTGACATTATGCAACGTACCCAGGACTGACAACACTATGCAACACAAACATGGCAACACTGCATATGCATTCACAAAGGGACACTATACAACCGTGGCAACACTCGGCAACACATCCCCTACAGGTAACACTTACTATACAGCACAACCACGGCAACACTTCGCCATCCGCTACAGGCAACACTACACAACACGATCGGTAACACGACCTGGTCACCACCGTGTATCAAGTGACGTAACGACTTAGAACACGGACGTGACAGAGAGCAAGGTAGCTCTTTACGTCACACTGGACGTGACGCAACAGAAATGACCCCACGAGATGCCAGAAGATAAGGATGGCCCTGGGAGTCAACAATATAGACATGACCATGAGAAGCATCGATAAACATGATCCAGAGAGGCACCAATAGACATGACCCCAGTGAGAACAGGCACCAGTAGACATGACCCTAGTGATAGGCACCAGTAGACATGACCCCAGTGAGAAGAAGCACCAGTAGACACGACCCCCATGTCATTATACAATTCCCAGTGGACCTCAGAAGACTTTACCACCCTACAAGGACACCACTGATCACACTGGACCCCAGCCACCCACCCTGGGGGACTCCCTGCACTAATTACGAACAGAGGGAGGAACTCTAAGATGATTAATAGTCCCCTTCATTACCTATGTTTGTTCCTGGTAATCGATGTTTATCAAGAGATAAGGTTATTATCTCTGGACCCGTACCAAACGTCAAAAATGAATAAGTTTCTGTCTTTCACATGCTACCATGTCATTCATTAGTCATAATACAGTGATGCTGCTGCAACAATCAAGAGGAAGAAGACACATCAAACCATAAAGGCTGGGAAAGCTGTGTGGTAGTTTACAAGTGGTCGGTTAGGTTAGGGGAAAGATATGTGGTAGTTCACACACAGTCTACCAGGTTAGGGGAAGTCGTGGGGTAGTTTACACACAGTCTACCAGGCTAGGGGGAAGATGTGTGGTAGTTCACACACATGGGGTAGTTTACACACAGTCTACCAGGCTAGGGGGAAGATGTGTGGTAGTTCACACACGTGGGGTAGTTTACACACAGTCTACCAGGCTAGTGGGAAGATGTGTGGTAGTTCACACACAATCTATCATGCTAGGGGAAGGTGTGCTGTAGTTTACACACAACCCCGAGGAGAACACCAAAGTCTACACTATCTGGATAACCT
This sequence comes from Panulirus ornatus, assembly GCF_036320965.1. Classification (NCBI taxonomy): domain Eukaryota; kingdom Metazoa; phylum Arthropoda; class Malacostraca; order Decapoda; family Palinuridae; genus Panulirus; species Panulirus ornatus. The sequence continues at coordinate 1,651,484 of NC_092269.1, forward strand.
TGACGTGGTAATGATGTGGTTGTGTAAAGTACACACCCACAGCACATGTTTACAATAACAAAAGATATCCGTGAGAGGGAGAACGGAAGTTAAAACATGGGAAGTTTCCGGACACACACACACACACAAAACAGGTTCTCTATATTAAGGCCATGACAGACTCTGTCTCGCTCTATCACACGAGGTAACCCACGAAGGCCTCTGGCAGATCTATATCACTAGCCAGATAGAAGATAATACAAAATAAATGCAACGTTCTTGGGGGGTTTGATCTTAATACCCTCAGTTACGCTACCTCTAGCCACCACCAAAGGGGAGGGGGTTCGACCCCTGGCGCAGGAAAACGGTAGTCACACCTCCTTGCACAATGCTGGCTGGCCTGACCTCAGACTCGACACCGGTGTTGATACCGGGCTTTCATCACCGGCGCCCGGCGCTCCACCTGCGTATCTCTGGCGAGATAAAGTCATGTCCGGTCACCACACAGGCGACACGTTACGACCATGCATCCCCCCCACAAAAAAAAACTCAACACAACAAAAACCATCCACCATTTACATTACCTTTAAGACTAGACTTCAGTTTCCACCTTATAGTATCCAGATCATTTAATAATAGGTCTATACATTATATACGATGCAATAATATGAACCTAACCTAGTGAACAAGATAGTGAAGTGAAGAGGAATACAACAAACACAAAGTGATCAAATCTAGGTTCAACACCGGAGGATGGCCGGCCTGGAACCTAGGCTAGTAAAGGAAAAGGTATTGTGAAGGTGAGTGTAATGAGGAGGATAGTGAACACTACACGATTCTGGCTAGGTTCAAGGCTAAAGTGCTGAACACAAGGGCGCTGTGGTGATAAGATGAAGCGAAGATAAAGGGTGATAGTGAAGGTGAAGGTGTCGTGAAGATAATAGTGGAATGCTAATAAGTGTAACGAAAAGTTTGTAGTTAAAATAAGAGCGTAATGATGACGGGGGGGGGGGGGGGTAGTTAAAATGAGAGCGTGGCAAAGATTTCAGTGTAGTGAAGATGATGCTTTAGTGAAGATAAGGGTATAGTGGAGAAGGCCTTTCTGACCAGACCTATAAAATGGTCCACGCTAGGTTCAAGGCGGGCTGAAGAAGCTAATAATAATAGTAATGAAAAAGTACACTTATGTATGAATTCGAGAAAAGACTGCAAGACAAGACAGTATCTAAATATATACTTAATACATATATCACGAAGACTAAACCATACGTACCCATCACCCTATGTATACTTCAAAATATCAACACAGGCCATTAGGCTTTTTCAAGGCTTGTTTGTCAGGGCAGAAGAGATCAGAAGAGAGAAGACAGCCAACACACACAACGCTCCAGGGTATGGGTGGATAAAAGCATCCAGGGACCTCGTGGGACGGATGTATATATGTGGAAGTGGATGACGCTCGTGTCTCACGGCAGGGTACGCTGGAGAAGGCCACGGAAACCAGAGACAACTGCTCTCGAGACGGTTTTCCTGGTGCAAGCGAACATTACAACAACGCTGTAAGACACACACACACACACACACACACACACACACACACACACACACTCAGGGCACGACACTCCCTCCTGACACGCGAAAGGGAAAATGTTTGCCACATTAGAGGAGCTGTTTGAGCTACGAACGCAGGGGCTGTAATATTCACACATGAGCTGGTAAAATAAGGCAACAACGTAAAAAGCGCATTCTTGGCCAGAGGAAAAGGATCTGGATCTCAAAAACAAAGAATACCTACAATCTTGACCAGGAAAAGCCTTAAGACAAAATCCTTAACAGACAAAACAAAGAAAACGTGGAAAGGGAAGGTGAAATCCACTGCTGCAGTACACCTCGAACCCGACAGAAGAAAATCAGGACGAGACTCTCAGAGCGGAAGAAGAGCCTGGAAGAAGAGACGCCCAAAGTGTACCCTCCACGCCCCGGCTCCTGGCGTGACCCACTTAAAATTAAGGACCTGGGAGGAGGAGGAGGAGGAGGAGCAGATATCACTCCACGTCTATAAGACGAGTGTCATCTGGCAGGAGAGAACCCATCACATCCCTGCACGGGAGTTCCCTCACTTAACCATCACGTTAACTTCACGCTAATGGGCCAGAGGAAGGGGGACCAATCCACACATCCTCAATAACCACTTGACGCCACCTCCCTCACACCTTGTGGTTATACCCACGAAATATCAAAAACGCCCATTCACAGACATATCTCCAGTACGTTATATATATATATATATATATATATATATATATATATATATATATATATATATATATATATATATAAAAATTCATTCCCCTTGTAGTTCTGAACTACCCAAGGAAAGTTCGACATCTTAACTCCACGCCATGTGAGAACTACCTAAGCTAGGCTCAACAAAACCACGATTTCAACCGTGCACCACACACTGATTCACCAGCAGCGAGAACAACCTTGATGGCTGACTCACACCACACCCCAGGCAAGCACTGAAGACAGATCAGTTCTCCCTCTGTCCTTGTAAAACAAACTCTTAGATTGTCTACTAAAACAGCTTTGTCTCTCGAAGCTCAAACAAACTCCAGTCTACTAAAACGACTCTGTCCAGTGAGAGGCTGAGTCTGTATGGTAAAAGGATTACATAATTACGAAAGTCAACATGATGTAAGGCTATGACCACATGATGATGTATGAACAGAGGAGACGCAAGCGTGGTCGACTGAACAGTGGTACGTTCTCTAGGTACACATGATGCTGCAGGAAAGTGCAACACAGAGCAGCAACCTGTCTATCGTCAAGCAAACGATACAGCCACAAGACAGTTCTGTATCCCACCTTCTCCACAGTGGCGCAAAGCCTCACCTCACTAAACGGCTCTATATCTAAATGAAGTTCTACGTGATGTATCAGACGATCAAGCATCCTGTTACTGTCTTGCTAACTCATGAATACACTAATCTGGTCAACCTACATGAATAAACAGCTATTGAACACTGAAGCCGTGCAGCCGACATCATCAATAATGGTAGCAACACACAAGGCGGTTTCCAGAACCTACAGTGCTATGGACCATCCCAGATCCCAGCACAGAACCGCCAACCATCACAGTGAAACTGAACGAAGAAGTGAAGTAAGTACTCTCGTTGGAATGTAAGAGTGAAGTGATGAAAAACATGTTCGAAGAAGCAATACGATTCTCCACGAATTACTCTCTTACAAGATAAAAAAAAAAGTCTTCAAAAGAATAAAGATCATAAGTATGTTAAACTTCTCGATCTAACATTTATATAATTACTGCAAAAACACAGGCAGGGCTGGGGCTCCTAATGTCAGTCTTAAAAAAAAATGCCTTAGAAAGTAGTTCAAGATATACACATGATCAAACACCATTACTTCAGTAAGTTCATTATTGGCAAGAGTTGCAATTCAGTGACCACAAGCACTCTTCTGTTGGCTTGGTTCTTAATGTTCGCATGTAACCAGAAACACACGAGTCAAGTGGCCAAATATTCTTATCAAACGTACACGTACGTCCACCCTGACTTACAGTCGGTTTATCTGCTGCAACCCTGACGTAGGGCATCAACCACAACTACCATCACCCAGGTTAACAGCCAAAACCATTGCCTTGAGTCACCGTCTTCATCACGACCCGACCCTACCGCCACTATCATAAAACCATCATCATCATCATCATCATCATCATCACGACCCAGAATCACCATCAGCCACCATCAGCTTGGTGATGCCCCGGTAGCAGTTTCACCACGATAATTAGGTCATCACCACCACCATCATCACAGGTACACAACAGCTGCAGTTACACCACACAAGGCCGGTGTCGGTATGAACACACACACACACACACACACACACACACACACACACACACACACCTGCCAGGAACATCTGCTACCAACTGTGTGGAGATGATTCATGTGTGGCCTTGGACCTCTCTCGTCACGACCCAACAGTGAGGGTAGGTACTCCCTCACCATCCTTACAGAATGAGGGACTGGCTCACTGGACTAACACAAGGGAGACTGACTCACCATTCCAACAGAGAGAGAGAGGGGAGGGCCTGAATCACCATCCTAAAAGAAAAAGGACTGACTCACCACTCTATATGTGGGAAGACTAGCTCACCATCTTAATACAAGAGACACTAACTCACCATCATAACAGAGGGGAGAACTGACCCGCTCTCCTAACAGAGGGGAACCAGCTTACCATCTTAACAGAGAAGACTGGCTAACCTCCCCAATAGGGGAGACTAGCTCACCATCCAAACACAGGAGGAGGACTAGCTAACCCTTCTAACAAATGGGGACCTGGCTCCCCGTCGAAGAAGAGGAGGGGACTGGCTCACCATCCTAACAAAGGAGGGGACCGACACGTCATAGGAAACTGGGAACTCTGCTTCAAGAGCACTTCCTCGCTGACTACATTACCTGTATCTCATAAAAGTTACAAATCAATTTACAGCTTAATGCTGTTCGCTGTCGACATTTTCCGACATATTGGTAAATTTGCAGTGGTTAACTCATGAAATGAAGAACATAACCTTAAATTCGTCTCTTGGAAAAACTACATAAATTGGCCCTCGTCAAAATATTTCGATACAAGATGGCGCTCGTTTCTTTACGTTTACGAGAGCTTGCATCACCATACAGGGCCGAGGCGTGTGCTAACATCACCATACAGAGCCATGGTGTGTGCTAACATCACCATACAGAGCCATGATGTGTGCTAACATCACCATACAGAGCCATGGTGTGTGCTAACATCACCATACAGAGCCATGGTGTGTGCTAACATCACCATACAGAGCCATGGTGTGTGCTAACATCACCATACAGAGCCATGGTGTGTGCTAACATCACCATACAGAGCCATGGTGTGTGCTAACATCACCATACAGAGCCATGGTGTGTGCTAACATCACCATACAGAGCCATGGTGTGTGCTAACATCACCATACAGAGCCATGGTGTGTGCTAACATCACCATACAGAGCCATGGTGTGTGCTAACATCACCATACAGAGCCATGGTGTGTGCTAACATCACCATACAGAGCCATGGTGTGTGCTAACATCACCATACAGAGCCATGGTGTGTGCTAACATCACCATACAGAGCCATGGTGTGTGCTAACATCACCATACAGAGCCATGGTGTGTGCTAACATCACCATACAGAGCCATGGTGTGTGCTAACATCACCATACAGAGCCATGGTGTGTGCTAACATCACCATACAGAGCCATGGTGTGTGCTAACATCACCATACAGAGCCATGGTGTGTGCTAACATCACCATACAGAGCCATGGTGTGTGCTAACATCACCATACAGAGCCATGGTGTGTGCTAACATCACCATACAGAGCCATGGTGTGTGCTAACATCACCATACAGAGCCATGGTGTGTGCTAACATCACCATACAGAGCCATGGTGTGTGCTAACATCACCATACAGAGCCATGGTGTGTGCTAACATCACCATACAGAGCCATGGTGTGTGCTAACATCACCATACAGAGCCATGGTGTGTGCTAACATCACCATACAGAGCCATGGTGTGTGCTAACATCACCATACAGAGCCATGGTGTGTGCTAACATCACCATACAGAGCCATGGTGTGTGCTAACATCACCATACAGAGCCATGGTGTGTGCTAACATCACCATACAGAGCCATGGTGTGTGCTAACATCACCATACAGAGCCATGGTGTGTGCTAACATCACCATACAGAGCCATGGTGTGTGCTAACATCACCATACAGAGCCATGGTGTGTGCTAACATCACCATACAGAGCCATGGTGTGTGCTAACATCACCATACAGAGCCATGGTGTGTGCTAACATCACCATACAGAGCCATGGTGTGTGCTAACATCACCATACAGAGCCATGGTGTGTGCTAACATCACCATACAGAGCCATGGTGTGTGCTAACATCACCATACAGAGCCATGGTGTGTGCTAACATCACCATACAGAGCCATGGTGTGTGCTAACATCACCATACAGAGCCATGGTGTGTGCTAACATCACCATACAGAGCCATGGTGTGTGCTAACATCACCATACAGAGCCATGGTGTGTGCTAACATCACCATACAGAGCCATGGTGTGTGCTAACATCACCATACAGAGCCATGGTGTGTGCTAACATCACCATACAGAGCCATGGTGTGTGCTAACATCACCATACAGAGCCATGGTGTGTGCTAACATCACCATACAGAGCCATGGTGTGTGCTAACATCACCATACAGAGCCATGGTGTGTGCTAACATCACCATACAGAGCCATGGTGTGTGCTAACATCACCATACAGAGCCATGGTGTGTGCTAACATCACCATACAGAGCCATGGTGTGTGCTAACATCACCATACAGAGCCATGGTGTGTGCTAACATCACCATACAGAGCCATGGTGTGTGCTAACATCACCATACAGAGCCATGGTGTGTGCTAACATCACCATACAGAGCCATGGTGTGTGCTAACATCACCATACAGAGCCATGGTGTGTGCTAACATCACCATACAGAGCCATGGTGTGTGCTAACATCACCATACAGAGCCATGGTGTGTGCTAACATCACCATACAGAGCCATGGTGTGTGCTAACATCACCATACAGAGCCATGGTGTGTGCTAACATCACCATACAGAGCCATGGTGTGTGCTAACATCACCATACAGAGCCATGGTGTGTGCTAACATCACCATACAGAGCCATGGTGTGTGCTAACATCACCATACAGAGCCATGGTGTGTGCTAACATCACCATACAGAGCCATGGTGTGTGCTAACATCACCATACAGAGCCATGGTGTGTGCTAACATCACCATACAGAGCCATGGTGTGTGCTAACATCACCATACAGAGCCATGGTGTGTGCTAACATCACCATACAGAGCCATGGTGTGTGCTAACATCACCATACAGAGCCATGGTGTGTGCTAACATCACCATACAGAGCCATGGTGTGTGCTAACATCACCATACAGAGCCATGGTGTGTGCTAACATCACCATACAGAGCCATGGTGTGTGCTAACATCACCATACAGAGCCATGGTGTGTGCTAACATCACCATACAGAGCCATGGTGTGTGCTAACATCACCATACAGAGCCATGGTGTGTGCTAACATCACCATACAGAGCCATGGTGTGTGCTAACATCACCATACAGAGCCATGGTGTGTGCTAACATCACCATACAGAGCCATGGTGTGTGCTAACATCACCATACAGAGCCATGGTGTGTGCTAACATCACCATACAGAGCCATGGTGTGTGCTAACATCACCATACAGAGCCATGGTGTGTGCTAACATCACCATACAGAGCCATGGTGTGTGCTAACATCACCATACAGAGCCATGGTGTGTGCTAACATCACCATACAGAGCCATGGTGTGTGCTAACATCACCATACAGAGCCATGGTGTGTGCTAACATCACCATACAGAGCCATGGTGTGTGCTAACATCACCATACAGAGCCATGGTGTGTGCTAACATCACCATACAGAGCCATGGTGTGTGCTAACATCACCATACATGTTCTAGGATCATGGAGAACCTCTCGCTGATGGACTCGCTCAGGGGTGAGGGCACCTTGTGGTGGTGTGGGGTGCGCAGGAACCCCATCCCCCCTGGTGATGGGCTGCCGCTCGAGCTGTGGTGGTGGTGGTGGTGGTGATGACCGCCGTCCTGAGCCGGTGCTCCAGTCACCAGCATCACCTACGTGGCCGGTGTGCCCGGTGGGGTAGGGGGAGGAGGCCGGCAGGCAGTCAGGCAGGCTGGACGCCTCGCCTGGGGGCCCCGGCACCTACACCTACTACACCCAGTACACGCACCTCTACACTCTCTACACTCCACTACTGGAGGGGTACCACGCCGCGCACCAACACACTAGCCTTCCCATCACTTGGGCTACCGCCTCACCTGTACAATCAACAGGTTAGCCACCGCACCCAACTTTTAATTAATTTCCATGTAAAATCTTTAACGAACACTGTACAATTATTATATAATGGTTTCTAAAGTAACGTATATAACACGTTAGCAAATGCATATAAAATTGCTTGACTATAGCACCATTGCTAACGGAGTGGAGCACACCTTCCTCTCACGGAGTCTCTTGGCGCACTGACATAAACAGCTGGTTCAAGCTGAGGTTCGGCCCGCCTCGGCGGCGCTCGGGTCCGTTCGCAGATCAGCTGATTGCCTTGGGCCAACATATGGTTGTGACGTCGCACCACCAAAACAAAGCAACGCCCGCAAAATTACACACCCAGGCCTTGTTTGATCTCCTTGA